>NC_091979.1:296428556-296719452 GCF_044704955.1 Pristiophorus japonicus | reverse complement strand
AAAACAGCGAAGAGTAGTTGCGAACACAGCACAACACATACGCAACATGAGAAACTTCGAAAAACTCAAAAAAGTAATGAAGTAACTCAAAAACCTCTGAAACAGAGCAGAGTAGTTTAGAACCCAGCACAACACATAGGCACCAGGAGAAACTTCGAAAAACTCAAAAAATAACTCGAAAACCTCTAAAACAGCGGACAGTCGTTGAGAACCTAGCACAACACATCCGCAAAATGAGACACATCGAAAAACTCAAAAAAGTAATGGAATAACTCAAAAACCTCTGAAACAGCGCAGAGTTGTTTACAACCCAGCACAATCCATATAGCCACCAGAACAAACTTCGAAAAACTCAAAAAAGTAAAAAAATATCTCAAAATCTTCTGAAACAGCGGAGAGTAGTTTAGTGCCAAGCACAACCCATATGCACTAGGAGAAAGTTCGAAAACCTCAAAAAAGTATAGAAATAACTCGAAATCTTCTGAAACAGCGTAGAGTAGTGTAGGACCTAGCACAACACATATACACCAGGAGAAACTTCGAAAAACTCAAAAAAGTAATGACATAACTCGAAAACCTCTAAAACAGCGAAGAGTAGTTGAGAACCCAGCACAACACATACGCAACATAAGAAACTTCGAAAAACTCAAAAAAGTAATGAAGTAACTCAAAAACCTCTGAAACAGAGCAGTGTAGTTTAGAACCCAGCACAATACATAGGCACCAGGAGAAACTTCTAAAAACTCAAAAAAGTAAAAAAAACATCACAAATTCTTCTGAAACTGCGGAGAGTAGTGTAGTTAAGCAGCACAACACATACGCAACATGAGAGCCTTCGAAAAACTCAAATAAGTAATGACATAACTCGAAAACCTCTAAAACAGTGGAGAGTAGTTGAGAACCCAGTACAACACATACGCAACATGAGAAACTTCGAAAAACTCAAAAAAGTAATGAAGTAACTCAAAAACCTCTGAAGCAGAGCAGAGTAGTTTAGAACACAGCACAACACATAGGCACCAGAACAAACTTCGAAAAACTCAAAAAAGTAAAAAAATATCTCAAAATCTTCTGAAACAGCGGAGAGTAGTTTAGTGCCAAGCACAACCCATATGCACTAGGAGAAAGTTCGCAAACCTCAAAAAAGTATAGAAATAACTCGAAATCTTCTGAAACAGCGTAGAGTAGTGTAGAACCCAGCACAACACATATACACCAGGAGAAACTTCGAAAAACTCAAAAAAGTAATGAAATAACTCGAACACCTCTACAACAGCGGAGAGTAGTTGAGAACCCAGCACAAGCCATATGCACCAGGAGAAACTTCGAAAAACTCAAAAAAGTAATGAAATAACTCAAAAACCTCTAAAACAGCGGAGAGTAGTTTAGAACCCAGCACAACACATAGGCACCAGGAGAAACTTCTAAAAACTCAAAAAAGTAAAACAACAACTCAAATTCTTCTGAAACTGCGGAGAGTAGTGTAGATAAGCAGCACAACTCATAAGCAACATGAGAACCTTCGAAAAACTCAAATAAGTAATGACATAACTCGAAAACCTCTAAAACAGCGGAGAGTAGTTGAGAACCCAGCACAACATATAGCCACCAGAACAAACTTCGAAAAACTCAAAAAAGTAAAAAAATATCTCAAAATCTTCTGAAACAGCGGAGAGTAGTTTAGTGCCAAGCACAACCCATATGCACTAGGAGAAAGTTCGAAAACCTCAAAAAAGTATAGAAATAACTCGAAATCTTCTGAAACAGCGTAGAGTAGTGTAGAACCCAGCACAACACATATACACCAGGAGAAACTTCGAAAAACTCAAAAAAGTAATGAAATAACTCGAAAACCTCAAAAACAGCGAAGAGTAGTTGAGAACCCAGCACAACACATACGCAACATGAGAAACTTCGAAAAACTCAAAAAAGTAATGAAGTAACTTAAAAACCTCTGAAACAGAGCAGAGTAGTTTAGAACCCAGCACAACACATAGGCACCAGGAGAAACTTCTAAAAACTCAAAAAAGTAAAAAAACAACTCAAATTCTTCTGAAACTGCGGAGAGTAGTGTAGTTAAGCAGCACAACACATACGCAACATGAGAACGTTCGAAAAACTCAAAAAAGTAATGGAATAACTCAAAAACCTCTGAAACAGCGCAGAGTAGTTTACAACCCAGCACAACATATAGCCACCAGAACAAACTTCGAAAAACTCAAAAAAGTAAAAAGATATCTCAAAATCTTCTGAAACAGCGGAGAGCAGTTTAGTGCCAAGCACAACCCATATGCACTAGGAGAAAGTTCGAAAACCTCAAAAAAGTATAGAAATAACTCGAAATCTTCTGAGACAGCGTAGAGTAGTGAAGAACCCAGCACAACACATATACACCAGGAGAAACTTAGAAAAACTCAAAAAAGTAATGAAATAACTCGAAAACCTCAAAAACAGCGGAGAGTAGTTGAGAACCCAGCACAACACATACGCAACTTGAGAAACTTCGAAAAACTCAAAAAAGTAATGACATAACTCGAAAACCTCTAAAACAGCGAAGAGTAGTTGAGAACCCAGCACAACACATACGCAACATGAGAAACTTCGAAAAACTCAAAAAAGTAATGAAATAACTCAAAAACCACTGAAAAAGAGCAGAGTAGTTTAGAACCCAGCACAACACATAGGCACCAGGAGAAACTTCTAAAAACTCAAATAAGTAAAAAAAAACTCAAATTCTTCTGAAACTGCGGAGAGTAGTGTAGTTAAGCAGCACAACAAACTCAAAAAAGTAATGAAGTAACTCAAAAACCTCTGAAACAGAGCAGAGTAGTTTAGAACCCAGCACAACACATAGGCACCAGGAGAAACTTCTAAAAACTCAAAAAAGTAAAATAAAACTCAAATTCTTCTGAAACTGCGGAGAGTAGTGTAGATAAGCAGCACAACTCATACGCAACATGAGAACCTTCGACAAACTCAAATAAGTAATGACATAACTCGAAAACCTCTAAAACAGCGGAGAGTAGTTGAACCCAGCACAACATATAGCCACCAGAACAAACTTCGAAAAACTCAAAAAAGTATAGAAATAACTCGAAATCTTCTGAAACAGCGTAGAGTAGTGTAGAACCCAGCACAACACATATACACCAGGAGAAACTTCGCAAAACTCAAAAAAGTAATGACATAACTCGAAAACCTCTAAAACAGCGGAGAGTAGTTGAGAACCCAGCACAACCCATATGCACCAGGAGAAACTTCGAAAATCTCAAAAAAGTAATGAAATAACTCGAAAACCTCAAAAACAGCGAAGAGTAGTTGAGAACCCAGCACAACACATACGCAACATGAGAAACTTCGAAAAACTCAAAAAAGTAATGAAGTAACTTAAAAACCTCTGAAACAGAGCAGAGTAGTTTAGAACCCAGCACAACACATAGGCACCAGGAGAAACTTCTAAAAACTCAAAAAAGTAAAAAAACAACTCAAATTCTTCTGAAACTGCGGAGAGTAGTGTAGTTAAGCAGCACAACACATACGCAACATGAGAACCTTCGAAAAACTCAAATAAGTAATGACATAACTCGAAAACCTCTAAAACAGCGGAGAGTAGTTGAGAACCCAGCACAACACATATACACCAGGAGAAACTTCGAAAAACTCAAAAAAGTAATGACATAACTCGAAAACCTCTAAAACAGCGGAGAGTAGTTGAGAACCCAGCACAATCCATATGCACCAGGAGAAACTTCGAAAAACTCAAAAAAGTAATGGAATAACTCAAAAACCTCTGAAACAGCGCAGAGTAGTTTACAACCCAGCACAACATATAGCCACCAGAACAAACTTCGAAAAACTCAAAAAAGTAAAAAGATATCTCAAAATCTTCTGAAACAGCGGAGAGTAGTTTAGTGCCAAGCACAACCCATATGCACTAGGAGAAAGTTCGAAAATATCAAAAAAGTATAGAAATAACTCGAAATCTTCTGAAACAGCGTAGAGTAGTAGAGAACCCAGCACAACACATATACACCAGCAGAAACTTCGAAAAACTCAAAAAAGTAATGACATAACTCGAAAACCTCTAAAACAGCGGAGAGTAGTTGAGAACCCAGCACAACCCATGTGCACCAGGAGAAACTTCGAAAAACTCAAAAAAGTAATGACATAACTCGAAAACCTCTAAAACAGCGAAGAGTAGTTGAGAACCCAGCACAACACATACGCAACATGAGAAACTTCGAAAAACTCAAAAAAGTAAAAAAACAACTCAAATTCTTCTGAAACTGCGGAGAGTAGTGTAGTTAAGCAGCACAACACATACGCAACATGAGAACCTTCGAAAAACTCAAAAAAGTAATGAAGTAACTCAAAAACCTCTGAAACAGAGCAGAGTAGTTTAGAACCCAGCACAACACATAGGCACCAGGAGAAACTTCTAAAAACTCAAAGAAGTAGAAAAACAACTCAAATTCTTCTGAAACTGCGGAGAGTAGTGTAGATAAGCAGCACAACTCATACGCAACATGAGAACCTTCGAAAAACTCAAATAAGTAATGACATAACTCGAAAACCTCTAAAACAGCGGAGAGTAGTTGAGAACCCAGCACAACATATAGCCACCAGAACAAACTTCGAAAAACTCAAAAAAGTAAAAAAATATCTCAAAATCTTCTGAAACAGCGGAGAGTAGTTTAGTGCCAAGCACAACCCATATGCACTAGGAGAAAGTTCGAAAACCTCAAAAAAGTATAGAAATAACTCGAAATCTTCTGAAACAGCGTAGAGTAGTAGAGAACCCAGCACAACACATATACACCAGGAGAAACTTCGCAAAACTCAAAAAAGTAATGACATAACTCGAAAACATCTAAAACAGCGGAGAGTAGTTGAGAACCCAGCACAACCCATATGCACCAGGAGAAACTTCGAAAAACTCAAAAAAGTAATGAAATAACTCGAAAACCTCAAAAACAGCGAAGAGTAGTTGAGAACCCAGCACAACACATACGCAACATGAGAAACTTCGAAAAACTCAAAAAAGTAATGAAGTAACTTAAAAACCTCTCCAACAGAGCAGAGTGGTTTAGAACCCAGCACAACATATAGCCACCAGAACAAACTTCGAAAAACTCAAAAAAGTAAAAAGATATCTCAAAATCTTCTGAAACAGCGGAGAGTAGTTTAGTGCCAAGCACAACCCATATGCACTAGGAGAAAGTTCGAAAACCTCAAAAAAGTATAGAAATAACTCGAAATCTTCTGAGACAGCGTAGAGTAGTGAAGAACCCAGCACAACACATACGCAACTTGAGAAACTTCGAAAAACTCAAAAAAGTAATGACATAACTCGAAAACCTCTAAAACAGCGAAGTGTAGTTGAGAACCCAGCACAACACATACGCAACATGAGAAACTTCGAAAAACTCAAAAAAGTAATGAAATAACTCAAAAACCACTGAAAAAGAGCAGAGTAGTTTAGAACCCAGCACAACACATAGGCACCAGGAGAAACTTCTAAAAACTCAAATAAGTAAAAAAAAACTCAAATTCTTCTGAAACTGCGGAGAGTAGTGTAGTTAAGCAGCACAACAAACTCAAAAAAGTAATGAAGTAACTCAAAAACCTCTGAAACAGCGCAGAGTAGTTTAGAACCCAGCACAACATATAGCCACCAGAACAAACTTCGAAAAACTCAAAAAAGTAAAAAAAATCTCAAAATCTTCTGAAACAGCGGAGATTAGTTTAGTGCCAAGCACAACCCATATGCACTAGGAGAAAGTTCGAAAACCTCAAAAAAGTATAGAAATAACTCCAAATCTTCTGAAACAGCGTAGAGTAGTGTAGAACCCAGCACAACACATATACACCAGGAGAAACTTCGGAAAACTCAAAAAAGTAATGACATAACTCGAAAACCTCTAAAACAGCGGACAGTCGTTGAGAACCTAGCACAACACATCCGCAAAATGAGAAACTTCGAAAAACTCAAAAAAGTAATGACATAACTCGAAAACCTCTAAAACAGCGGAGAGTAGTTGAGAACCCAGCACAACCCATATGCACCAGGAGAAACCGAAAAACTCAAAAAAGTAAAAAAACAACTCAAATTCTTCTGAAACTGCGGAGAGTAGTGTAGTTAAGCAGCACAACACATACGCAACATGAGAACCTTCAACAAACTCAAAAAAGTAATGAAGTAACTCAAAAACCTCTGAAACAGAGCAGAGTAGTTTAGAACCCAGCACAACACATAGGCACCAGGAGAAACTTCTAAAAACTCAAAAAAGTAAAAAAACAACTCAAATTCTTCTGAAACTGCGGAGAGTAGTGTAGATAAGCAGCACAACTCATACGCAACATGAGAACCTTCGAAAAACTCAAATAAGTAATGACATAACTCGAAAACCTCTAAAACAGCGGAGAGTAGTTGAGAACCCAGCACAACACATATACACCAGGAGAAACTTCGAAAAACTCAAAAAAGTAATGAAATAACTCGAAAACCTCTAAAACAGCGGACAGTCGTTGACAACCTAGCACAACACATCCGCAAAATGAGAAACTTCGAAAAACTCAAAAAAGTAATGACATAACTCGAAAACCTCTAAAACAGCGAAGAGTAGTTGAGAACCCAGCACAACACATACGCAACATAAGAAACTTCGAAAAACTCAAAAAAGTAATGAAGTAACTCAAAAACCTCTGAAACAGAGCAGAGTAGTTTAGAACCCAGCACAATACATAGGCACCAGGAGAAACTTCTAAAAACTCAAAAAAGTAAAAAAACATCACAAATTCTTCTGAAACTGCGGAGAGTAGTGTAGTTAAGCAGCACAACACATACGCAACATGAGAGCCTTCGAAAAACTCAAATAAGTAATGACATAACTCGAAAACCTCTAAAACAGTGGAGAGTAGTTGAGAACCCAGCACAACACATACGCAACATGAGAAACTTCGAAAAACTCAAAAAAGTAATGAAGTAACTCAAAAACCTCTGAAGCAGAGCAGAGTAGTTTAGAACACAGCACAACACATAGGCACCAGAACAAACTTCGAAAAACTCAAAAAAGTAAAAAAATATCTCAAAATCTTCTGAAACAGCGGAGAGTAGTTTAGTGCCAAGCACAACCCATATGCACTAGGAGAAAGTTCGCAAACCTCAAAAAAGTATAGAAATAACTCGAAATCTTCTGAAACAGCGTAGAGTAGTGTAGAACCCAGCACAACACATATACACCAGGAGAAACTTCGAAAAACTCAAAAAAGTAATGAAATAACTCGAAAACCTCTACAACAGCGGAGAGTAGTTGAGAACCCAGCACAATCCATATGCACCAGGAGAAACTTCGAAAAACTCAAAAAAGTAATGAAATAACTCAAAAACCTCTGAAACAGCGCAGAGTAGTTTAGAACCCAGCACAACATATAGCCACCAGAACAAACTTCGAAAAACTCAAAAAAGTAAAAAAAATCTCAAATTCTTCTGAAACAGCGGAGATTAGTTTAGTGCCAAGCACAACCCATATGCACTAGGAGAAAGTTCGAAAACCTCAAAAAAGTATAGAAATAACTCCAAATCTTCTGAAAAAGCGTAGAGTAGTGTAGAACCCAGCACAACACATATACACCAGGAGAAACTTCGGAAAACTCAAAAAAGTAATGACATAACTCGAAAACCTCTAAAACAGCGGACAGTCGTTGAGAACCTAGCACAACACATCCGCAAAATGAGAAACTTCGAAAAACTCAAAAAAGTAATGACATAACTCGAAAACCTCTAAAACAGCGGAGAGTAGTTGAGAACCCAGCACAACCCATATGCACCAGGAGAAACGTCGAAAAACTCAAAAAAGTAATGACATAACTCGAAAACCTCTAAAACAGCGAAGAGTAGTTGCGAACACAGCACAACACATACGCAACATGAGAAACTTCGAAAAACTCAAAAAAGTAATGAAGTAACTCAAAAACCTCTGAAACAGAGCAGAGTAGTTTAGAACCCAGCACAACACATAGGCACCAGGAGAAACTTCGAAAAACTCAAAAAATAACTCGAAAACCTCTAAAACAGCGGACAGTCGTTGAGAACCTAGCACAACACATCCGCAAAATGAGACACATCGAAAAACTCAAAAAAGTAATGGAATAACTCAAAAACCTCTGAAACAGCGCAGAGTAGTTTACAACCCAGCACAATCCATATAGCCACCAGAACAAACTTCGAAAAACTCAAAAAAGTAAAAAAATATCTCAAAATCTTCTGAAACAGCGGAGAGTAGTTTAGTGCCAAGCACAACCCATATGCACTAGGAGAAAGTTCGAAAACCTCAAAAAAGTATAGAAATAACTCGAAATCTTCTGAAACAGCGTAGAGTAGTGTAGGACCTAGCACAACACATATACACCAGGAGAAACTTCGAAAAACTCAAAAAAGTAATGACATAACTCGAAAACCTCTAAAACAGCGAAGAGTAGTTGAGAACCCAGCACAACACATACGCAACATAAGAAACTTCGAAAAACTCAAAAAAGTAATGAAGTAACTCAAAAACCTCTGAAACAGAGCAGTGTAGTTTAGAACCCAGCACAATACATAGGCACCAGGAGAAACTTCTAAAAACTCAAAAAAGTAAAAAAAACATCACAAATTCTTCTGAAACTGCGGAGAGTAGTGTAGTTAAGCAGCACAACACATACGCAACATGAGAGCCTTCGAAAAACTCAAATAAGTAATGACATAACTCGAAAACCTCTAAAACAGTGGAGAGTAGTTGAGAACCCAGTACAACACATACGCAACATGAGAAACTTCGAAAAACTCAAAAAAGTAATGAAGTAACTCAAAAACCTCTGAAGCAGAGCAGAGTAGTTTAGAACACAGCACAACACATAGGCACCAGAACAAACTTCGAAAAACTCAAAAAAGTAAAAAAATATCTCAAAATCTTCTGAAACAGCGGAGAGTAGTTTAGTGCCAAGCACAACCCATATGCACTAGGAGAAAGTTCGCAAACCTCAAAAAAGTATAGAAATAACTCGAAATCTTCTGAAACAGCGTAGAGTAGTGTAGAACCCAGCACAACACATATACACCAGGAGAAACTTCGAAAAACTCAAAAAAGTAATGAAATAACTCGAACACCTCTACAACAGCGGAGAGTAGTTGAGAACCCAGCACAAGCCATATGCACCAGGAGAAACTTCGAAAAACTCAAAAAAGTAATGAAATAACTCAAAAACCTCTAAAACAGCGGAGAGTAGTTTAGAACCCAGCACAACACATAGGCACCAGGAGAAACTTCTAAAAACTCAAAAAAGTAAAAAAACAACTCAAATTCTTCTGAAACTGCGGAGAGTAGTATAGTTAATCAGCACAACACATACGCAACATGAGAACCTTCGAAAAACTCAAAAAAGTAATGAAGTAACTCAAAAACCTCTGAAACAGAGCAGAGTAGTTTAGAACCCAGCACAACACATAGGCACCAGGAGAAACTTCGAAAAACTCAAAAAATAACTCGAAAACCTCTAAAACAGCGGACAGTCGTTGAGAACCTAGCACAACATCCGCAAAATGAGACACATCGAAAAACTCAAAAAAGTAATGGAATAACTCAAAAACCTCTGAAACAGCGCAGAGTAGTTTACAACCCAGCACAACATATAGCCACCAGATCAAACTTCGAAAGACTCAAAAAAGTAAAAAAATATCTCAAAATCTTCTGAAACAGCGGAGAGTAGTTTAGTGCCAAGCACAACCCATATGCACTAGGAGAAAGTTCGAAAACCTCAAAAAAGTATAGAAATAACTCGAAATCTTCTGAAACAGCGTAGAGTAGTGTAGAACCTAGCACAACACATATACACCAGGAGAAACTTCGAAAAACTCAAAAAAGTAATGACATAACTCGAAAACCTCTAAAACAGCGAAGAGTAGTTGAGAACCCAGCACAACACATACGCAACATAAGAAACTTCGAAAAACTCAAAAAAGTAATGAAGTAACTCAAAAACCTCTGAAACAGAGCAGAGTAGTTTAGAACCCAGCACAATACATAGGCACCAGGAGAAACTTCTAAAAACTCAAAAAAGTAAAAAAACATCACAAATTCTTCTGAAACTGCGGAGAGTAGTGTAGTTAAGCAGCACAACACATACGCAACATGAGAGCCTTCGAAAAACTCAAATAAGTAATGACATAACTCGAAAACCTCTAAAACAGTGGAGAGTAGTTGAGAACCCAGCACAACACATACGCAACATGAGAAACTTCGAAAAACTCAAAAAAGTAATGAAGTAACTCAAAAACCTCTGAAGCAGAGCAGAGTAGTTTAGAACACAGCACAACACATTGGCACCAGAACAAACTTCGAAAAACTCAAAAAAGTAAAAAAATATCTCAAAATCTTCTGAAACAGCGGAGAGTAGTTTAGTGCCAAGCACAACCCATATGCACTAGGAGAAAGTTCGCAAACCTCAAAAAAGTATAGAAATAACTCGAAATCTTCTGAAACAGCGTAGAGTAGTGTAGAACCCAGCACAACACATATACACCAGGAGAAACTTCGAAAAACTCAAAAAAGTAATGAAATAACTCGAACACCTCTACAACAGCGGAGAGTAGTTGAGAACCCAGCACAAGCCATATGCACCAGGAGAAACTTCGAAAAACTCAAAAAAGTAATGAAATAACTCAAAAACCTCTAAAACAGCGGAGAGTAGTTTAGAACCCAGCACAACACATAGGCACCAGGAGAAACTTCTAAAAACTCAAAAAAGTAAAACAACAACTCAAATTCTTCTGAAACTGCGGAGAGTAGTGTAGATAAGCAGCACAACTCATAAGCAACATGAGAACCTTCGAAAAACTCAAATAAGTAATGACATAACTCGAAAACCTCTAAAACAGCGGAGAGTAGTTGAGAACCCAGCACAACATATAGCCACCAGAACAAACTTCGAAAAACTCAAAAAAGTAAAAAAATATCTCAAAATCTTCTGAAACAGCGGAGAGTAGTTTAGTGCCAAGCACAACCCATATGCACTAGGAGAAAGTTCGAAAACCTCAAAAAAGTATAGAAATAACTCGAAATCTTCTGAAACAGCGTAGAGTAGTGTAGAACCCAGCACAACACATATACACCAGGAGAAACTTCGAAAAACTCAAAAAAGTAATGAAATAACTCGAAAACCTCAAAAACAGCGAAGAGTAGTTGAGAACCCAGCACAACACATACGCAACATGAGAAACTTCGAAAAACTCAAAAAAGTAATGAAGTAACTTAAAAACCTCTGAAACAGAGCAGAGTAGTTTAGAACCCAGCACAACACATAGGCACCAGGAGAAACTTCTAAAAACTCAAAAAAGTAAAAAAACAACTCAAATTCTTCTGAAACTGCGGAGAGTAGTGTAGTTAAGCAGCACAACACATACGCAACATGAGAACGTTCGAAAAACTCAAAAAAGTAATGGAATAACTCAAAAACCTCTGAAACAGCGCAGAGTAGTTTACAACCCAGCACAACATATAGCCACCAGAACAAACTTCGAAAAACTCAAAAAAGTAAAAAGATATCTCAAAATCTTCTGAAACAGCGGAGAGCAGTTTAGTGCCAAGCACAACCCATATGCACTAGGAGAAAGTTCGAAAACCTCAAAAAAGTATAGAAATAACTCGAAATCTTCTGAGACAGCGTAGAGTAGTGAAGAACCCAGCACAACACATATACACCAGGAGAAACTTAGAAAAACTCAAAAAAGTAATGAAATAACTCGAAAACCTCAAAAACAGCGGAGAGTAGTTGAGAACCCAGCACAACACATACGCAACTTGAGAAACTTCGAAAAACTCAAAAAAGTAATGACATAACTCGAAAACCTCTAAAACAGCGAAGAGTAGTTGAGAACCCAGCACAACACATACGCAACATGAGAAACTTCGAAAAACTCAAAAAAGTAATGAAATAACTCAAAAACCACTGAAAAAGAGCAGAGTAGTTTAGAACCCAGCACAACACATAGGCACCAGGAGAAACTTCTAAAAACTCAAATAAGTAAAAAAAAACTCAAATTCTTCTGAAACTGCGGAGAGTAGTGTAGTTAAGCAGCACAACAAACTCAAAAAAGTAATGAAGTAACTCAAAAACCTCTGAAACAGAGCAGAGTAGTTTAGAACCCAGCACAACACATAGGCACCAGGAGAAACTTCTAAAAACTCAAAAAAGTAAAATAAAACTCAAATTCTTCTGAAACTGCGGAGAGTAGTGTAGATAAGCAGCACAACTCATACGCAACATGAGAACCTTCGACAAACTCAAATAAGTAATGACATAACTCGAAAACCTCTAAAACAGCGGAGAGTAGTTGAACCCAGCACAACATATAGCCACCAGAACAAACTTCGAAAAACTCAAAAAAGTATAGAAATAACTCGAAATCTTCTGAAACAGCGTAGAGTAGTGTAGAACCCAGCACAACACATATACACCAGGAGAAACTTCGCAAAACTCAAAAAAGTAATGACATAACTCGAAAACCTCTAAAACAGCGGAGAGTAGTTGAGAACCCAGCACAACCCATATGCACCAGGAGAAACTTCGAAAATCTCAAAAAAGTAATGAAATAACTCGAAAACCTCAAAAACAGCGAAGAGTAGTTGAGAACCCAGCACAACACATACGCAACATGAGAAACTTCGAAAAACTCAAAAAAGTAATGAAGTAACTTAAAAACCTCTGAAACAGAGCAGAGTAGTTTAGAACCCAGCACAACACATAGGCACCAGGAGAAACTTCTAAAAACTCAAAAAAGTAAAAAAACAACTCAAATTCTTCTGAAACTGCGGAGAGTAGTGTAGTTAAGCAGCACAACACATACGCAACATGAGAACCTTCGAAAAACTCAAATAAGTAATGACATAACTCGAAAACCTCTAAAACAGCGGAGAGTAGTTGAGAACCCAGCACAACACATATACACCAGGAGAAACTTCGAAAAACTCAAAAAAGTAATGACATAACTCGAAAACCTCTAAAACAGCGGAGAGTAGTTGAGAACCCAGCACAATCCATATGCACCAGGAGAAACTTCGAAAAACTCAAAAAAGTAATGGAATAACTCAAAAACCTCTGAAACAGCGCAGAGTAGTTTACAACCCAGCACAACATATAGCCACCAGAACAAACTTCGAAAAACTCAAAAAAGTAAAAAGATATCTCAAAATCTTCTGAAACAGCGGAGAGTAGTTTAGTGCCAAGCACAACCCATATGCACTAGGAGAAAGTTCGAAAATATCAAAAAAGTATAGAAATAACTCGAAATCTTCTGAAACAGCGTAGAGTAGTAGAGAACCCAGCACAACACATATACACCAGCAGAAACTTCGAAAAACTCAAAAAAGTAATGACATAACTCGAAAACCTCTAAAACAGCGGAGAGTAGTTGAGAACCCAGCACAACCCATGTGCACCAGGAGAAACTTCGAAAAACTCAAAAAAGTAATGACATAACTCGAAAACCTCTAAAACAGCGAAGAGTAGTTGAGAACCCAGCACAACACATACGCAACATGAGAAACTTCGAAAAACTCAAAAAAGTAAAAAAACAACTCAAATTCTTCTGAAACTGCGGAGAGTAGTGTAGTTAAGCAGCACAACACATACGCAACATGAGAACCTTCGAAAAACTCAAAAAAGTAATGAAGTAACTCAAAAACCTCTGAAACAGAGCAGAGTAGTTTAGAACCCAGCACAACACATAGGCACCAGGAGAAACTTCTAAAAACTCAAAGAAGTAGAAAAACAACTCAAATTCTTCTGAAACTGCGGAGAGTAGTGTAGATAAGCAGCACAACTCATACGCAACATGAGAACCTTCGAAAAACTCAAATAAGTAATGACATAACTCGAAAACCTCTAAAACAGCGGAGAGTAGTTGAGAACCCAGCACAACATATAGCCACCAGAACAAACTTCGAAAAACTCAAAAAAGTAAAAAAATATCTCAAAATCTTCTGAAACAGCGGAGAGTAGTTTAGTGCCAAGCACAACCCATATGCACTAGGAGAAAGTTCGAAAACCTCAAAAAAGTATAGAAATAACTCGAAATCTTCTGAAACAGCGTAGAGTAGTAGAGAACCCAGCACAACACATATACACCAGGAGAAACTTCGCAAAACTCAAAAAAGTAATGACATAACTCGAAAACATCTAAAACAGCGGAGAGTAGTTGAGAACCCAGCACAACCCATATGCACCAGGAGAAACTTCGAAAAACTCAAAAAAGTAATGAAATAACTCGAAAACCTCAAAAACAGCGAAGAGTAGTTGAGAACCCAGCACAACACATACGCAACATGAGAAACTTCGAAAAACTCAAAAAAGTAATGAAGTAACTTAAAAACCTCTCCAACAGAGCAGAGTGGTTTAGAACCCAGCACAACATATAGCCACCAGAACAAACTTCGAAAAACTCAAAAAAGTAAAAAGATATCTCAAAATCTTCTGAAACAGCGGAGAGTAGTTTAGTGCCAAGCACAACCCATATGCACTAGGAGAAAGTTCGAAAACCTCAAAAAAGTATAGAAATAACTCGAAATCTTCTGAGACAGCGTAGAGTAGTGAAGAACCCAGCACAACACATACGCAACTTGAGAAACTTCGAAAAACTCAAAAAAGTAATGACATAACTCGAAAACCTCTAAAACAGCGAAGTGTAGTTGAGAACCCAGCACAACACATACGCAACATGAGAAACTTCGAAAAACTCAAAAAAGTAATGAAATAACTCAAAAACCACTGAAAAAGAGCAGAGTAGTTTAGAACCCAGCACAACACATAGGCACCAGGAGAAACTTCTAAAAACTCAAATAAGTAAAAAAAAACTCAAATTCTTCTGAAACTGCGGAGAGTAGTGTAGTTAAGCAGCACAACAAACTCAAAAAAGTAATGAAGTAACTCAAAAACCTCTGAAACAGCGCAGAGTAGTTTAGAACCCAGCACAACATATAGCCACCAGAACAAACTTCGAAAAACTCAAAAAAGTAAAAAAAATCTCAAAATCTTCTGAAACAGCGGAGATTAGTTTAGTGCCAAGCACAACCCATATGCACTAGGAGAAAGTTCGAAAACCTCAAAAAAGTATAGAAATAACTCCAAATCTTCTGAAACAGCGTAGAGTAGTGTAGAACCCAGCACAACACATATACACCAGGAGAAACTTCGGAAAACTCAAAAAAGTAATGACATAACTCGAAAACCTCTAAAACAGCGGACAGTCGTTGAGAACCTAGCACAACACATCCGCAAAATGAGAAACTTCGAAAAACTCAAAAAAGTAATGACATAACTCGAAAACCTCTAAAACAGCGGAGAGTAGTTGAGAACCCAGCACAACCCATATGCACCAGGAGAAACCGAAAAACTCAAAAAAGTAAAAAAACAACTCAAATTCTTCTGAAACTGCGGAGAGTAGTGTAGTTAAGCAGCACAACACATACGCAACATGAGAACCTTCAACAAACTCAAAAAAGTAATGAAGTAACTCAAAAACCTCTGAAACAGAGCAGAGTAGTTTAGAACCCAGCACAACACATAGGCACCAGGAGAAACTTCTAAAAACTCAAAAAAGTAAAAAAACAACTCAAATTCTTCTGAAACTGCGGAGAGTAGTGTAGATAAGCAGCACAACTCATACGCAACATGAGAACCTTCGAAAAACTCAAATAAGTAATGACATAACTCGAAAACCTCTAAAACAGCGGAGAGTAGTTGAGAACCCAGCACAACACATATACACCAGGAGAAACTTCGAAAAACTCAAAAAAGTAATGAAATAACTCGAAAACCTCTAAAACAGCGGACAGTCGTTGACAACCTAGCACAACACATCCGCAAAATGAGAAACTTCGAAAAACTCAAAAAAGTAATGACATAACTCGAAAACCTCTAAAACAGCGAAGAGTAGTTGAGAACCCAGCACAACACATACGCAACATAAGAAACTTCGAAAAACTCAAAAAAGTAATGAAGTAACTCAAAAACCTCTGAAACAGAGCAGAGTAGTTTAGAACCCAGCACAATACATAGGCACCAGGAGAAACTTCTAAAAACTCAAAAAAGTAAAAAAACATCACAAATTCTTCTGAAACTGCGGAGAGTAGTGTAGTTAAGCAGCACAACACATACGCAACATGAGAGCCTTCGAAAAACTCAAATAAGTAATGACATAACTCGAAAACCTCTAAAACAGTGGAGAGTAGTTGAGAACCCAGCACAACACATACGCAACATGAGAAACTTCGAAAAACTCAAAAAAGTAATGAAGTAACTCAAAAACCTCTGAAGCAGAGCAGAGTAGTTTAGAACACAGCACAACACATAGGCACCAGAACAAACTTCGAAAAACTCAAAAAAGTAAAAAAATATCTCAAAATCTTCTGAAACAGCGGAGAGTAGTTTAGTGCCAAGCACAACCCATATGCACTAGGAGAAAGTTCGCAAACCTCAAAAAAGTATAGAAATAACTCGAAATCTTCTGAAACAGCGTAGAGTAGTGTAGAACCCAGCACAACACATATACACCAGGAGAAACTTCGAAAAACTCAAAAAAGTAATGAAATAACTCGAAAACCTCTACAACAGCGGAGAGTAGTTGAGAACCCAGCACAATCCATATGCACCAGGAGAAACTTCGAAAAACTCAAAAAAGTAATGAAATAACTCAAAAACCTCTGAAACAGCGCAGAGTAGTTTAGAACCCAGCACAACATATAGCCACCAGAACAAACTTCGAAAAACTCAAAAAAGTAAAAAAAATCTCAAATTCTTCTGAAACAGCGGAGATTAGTTTAGTGCCAAGCACAACCCATATGCACTAGGAGAAAGTTCGAAAACCTCAAAAAAGTATAGAAATAACTCCAAATCTTCTGAAAAAGCGTAGAGTAGTGTAGAACCCAGCACAACACATATACACCAGGAGAAACTTCGGAAAACTCAAAAAAGTAATGACATAACTCGAAAACCTCTAAAACAGCGGACAGTCGTTGAGAACCTAGCACAACACATCCGCAAAATGAGAAACTTCGAAAAACTCAAAAAAGTAATGACATAACTCGAAAACCTCTAAAACAGCGGAGAGTAGTTGAGAACCCAGCACAACCCATATGCACCAGGAGAAACGTCGAAAAACTCAAAAAAGTAATGACATAACTCGAAAACCTCTAAAACAGCGAAGAGTAGTTGCGAACACAGCACAACACATACGCAACATGAGAAACTTCGAAAAACTCAAAAAAGTAATGAAGTAACTCAAAAACCTCTGAAACAGAGCAGAGTAGTTTAGAACCCAGCACAACACATAGGCACCAGGAGAAACTTCGAAAAACTCAAAAAATAACTCGAAAACCTCTAAAACAGCGGACAGTCGTTGAGAACCTAGCACAACACATCCGCAAAATGAGACACATCGAAAAACTCAAAAAAGTAATGGAATAACTCAAAAACCTCTGAAACAGCGCAGAGTAGTTTACAACCCAGCACAATCCATATAGCCACCAGAACAAACTTCGAAAAACTCAAAAAAGTAAAAAAATATCTCAAAATCTTCTGAAACAGCGGAGAGTAGTTTAGTGCCAAGCACAACCCATATGCACTAGGAGAAAGTTCGAAAACCTCAAAAAAGTATAGAAATAACTCGAAATCTTCTGAAACAGCGTAGAGTAGTGTAGGACCTAGCACAACACATATACACCAGGAGAAACTTCGAAAAACTCAAAAAAGTAATGACATAACTCGAAAACCTCTAAAACAGCGAAGAGTAGTTGAGAACCCAGCACAACACATACGCAACATAAGAAACTTCGAAAAACTCAAAAAAGTAATGAAGTAACTCAAAAACCTCTGAAACAGAGCAGTGTAGTTTAGAACCCAGCACAATACATAGGCACCAGGAGAAACTTCTAAAAACTCAAAAAAGTAAAAAAAACATCACAAATTCTTCTGAAACTGCGGAGAGTAGTGTAGTTAAGCAGCACAACACATACGCAACATGAGAGCCTTCGAAAAACTCAAATAAGTAATGACATAACTCGAAAACCTCTAAAACAGTGGAGAGTAGTTGAGAACCCAGTACAACACATACGCAACATGAGAAACTTCGAAAAACTCAAAAAAGTAATGAAGTAACTCAAAAACCTCTGAAGCAGAGCAGAGTAGTTTAGAACACAGCACAACACATAGGCACCAGAACAAACTTCGAAAAACTCAAAAAAGTAAAAAAATATCTCAAAATCTTCTGAAACAGCGGAGAGTAGTTTAGTGCCAAGCACAACCCATATGCACTAGGAGAAAGTTCGCAAACCTCAAAAAAGTATAGAAATAACTCGAAATCTTCTGAAACAGCGTAGAGTAGTGTAGAACCCAGCACAACACATATACACCAGGAGAAACTTCGAAAAACTCAAAAAAGTAATGAAATAACTCGAACACCTCTACAACAGCGGAGAGTAGTTGAGAACCCAGCACAAGCCATATGCACCAGGAGAAACTTCGAAAAACTCAAAAAAGTAATGAAATAACTCAAAAACCTCTAAAACAGCGGAGAGTAGTTTAGAACCCAGCACAACACATAGGCACCAGGAGAAACTTCTAAAAACTCAAAAAAGTAAAAAAACAACTCAAATTCTTCTGAAACTGCGGAGAGTAGTATAGTTAATCAGCACAACACATACGCAACATGAGAACCTTCGAAAAACTCAAAAAAGTAATGAAGTAACTCAAAAACCTCTGAAACAGAGCAGAGTAGTTTAGAACCCAGCACAACACATAGGCACCAGGAGAAACTTCGAAAAACTCAAAAAATAACTCGAAAACCTCTAAAACAGCGGACAGTCGTTGAGAACCTAGCACAACATCCGCAAAATGAGACACATCGAAAAACTCAAAAAAGTAATGGAATAACTCAAAAACCTCTGAAACAGCGCAGAGTAGTTTACAACCCAGCACAACATATAGCCACCAGATCAAACTTCGAAAGACTCAAAAAAGTAAAAAAATATCTCAAAATCTTCTGAAACAGCGGAGAGTAGTTTAGTGCCAAGCACAACCCATATGCACTAGGAGAAAGTTCGAAAACCTCAAAAAAGTATAGAAATAACTCGAAATCTTCTGAAACAGCGTAGAGTAGTGTAGAACCTAGCACAACACATATACACCAGGAGAAACTTCGAAAAACTCAAAAAAGTAATGACATAACTCGAAAACCTCTAAAACAGCGAAGAGTAGTTGAGAACCCAGCACAACACATACGCAACATAAGAAACTTCGAAAAACTCAAAAAAGTAATGAAGTAACTCAAAAACCTCTGAAACAGAGCAGAGTAGTTTAGAACCCAGCACAATACATAGGCACCAGGAGAAACTTCTAAAAACTCAAAAAAGTAAAAAAACATCACAAATTCTTCTGAAACTGCGGAGAGTAGTGTAGTTAAGCAGCACAACACATACGCAACATGAGAGCCTTCGAAAAACTCAAATAAGTAATGACATAACTCGAAAACCTCTAAAACAGTGGAGAGTAGTTGAGAACCCAGCACAACACATACGCAACATGAGAAACTTCGAAAAACTCAAAAAAGTAATGAAGTAACTCAAAAACCTCTGAAGCAGAGCAGAGTAGTTTAGAACACAGCACAACACATTGGCACCAGAACAAACTTCGAAAAACTCAAAAAAGTAAAAAAATATCTCAAAATCTTCTGAAACAGCGGAGAGTAGTTTAGTGCCAAGCACAACCCATATGCACTAGGAGAAAGTTCGCAAACCTCAAAAAAGTATAGAAATAACTCGAAATCTTCTGAAACAGCGTAGAGTAGTGTAGAACCCAGCACAACACATATACACCAGGAGAAACTTCGAAAAACTCAAAAAAGTAATGAAATAACTCGAACACCTCTACAACAGCGGAGAGTAGTTGAGAACCCAGCACAAGCCATATGCACCAGGAGAAACTTCGAAAAACTCAAAAAAGTAATGAAATAACTCAAAAACCTCTAAAACAGCGGAGAGTAGTTTAGAACCCAGCACAACACATAGGCACCAGGAGAAACTTCTAAAAACTCAAAAAAGTAAAACAACAACTCAAATTCTTCTGAAACTGCGGAGAGTAGTGTAGATAAGCAGCACAACTCATAAGCAACATGAGAACCTTCGAAAAACTCAAATAAGTAATGACATAACTCGAAAACCTCTAAAACAGCGGAGAGTAGTTGAGAACCCAGCACAACATATAGCCACCAGAACAAACTTCGAAAAACTCAAAAAAGTAAAAAAATATCTCAAAATCTTCTGAAACAGCGGAGAGTAGTTTAGTGCCAAGCACAACCCATATGCACTAGGAGAAAGTTCGAAAACCTCAAAAAAGTATAGAAATAACTCGAAATCTTCTGAAACAGCGTAGAGTAGTGTAGAACCCAGCACAACACATATACACCAGGAGAAACTTCGAAAAACTCAAAAAAGTAATGAAATAACTCGAAAACCTCAAAAACAGCGAAGAGTAGTTGAGAACCCAGCACAACACATACGCAACATGAGAAACTTCGAAAAACTCAAAAAAGTAATGAAGTAACTTAAAAACCTCTGAAACAGAGCAGAGTAGTTTAGAACCCAGCACAACACATAGGCACCAGGAGAAACTTCTAAAAACTCAAAAAAGTAAAAAAACAACTCAAATTCTTCTGAAACTGCGGAGAGTAGTGTAGTTAAGCAGCACAACACATACGCAACATGAGAACGTTCGAAAAACTCAAAAAAGTAATGGAATAACTCAAAAACCTCTGAAACAGCGCAGAGTAGTTTACAACCCAGCACAACATATAGCCACCAGAACAAACTTCGAAAAACTCAAAAAAGTAAAAAGATATCTCAAAATCTTCTGAAACAGCGGAGAGCAGTTTAGTGCCAAGCACAACCCATATGCACTAGGAGAAAGTTCGAAAATCTCAAAAAAGTATAGAAATAACTCGAAATCTTCTGAAACAGTGTAGAGTAGTTGAGAACCCAGCACAACACATATACACCAGGAGAAACTTCGAAAAACTCAAAAAAGTAATGACATAACTCGAAAACCTCTAAAACAGCGGACAGTCGTTGACAACCTAGCACAACACATCCGCAAAATGAGAAACTTCGAAAAACTCAAAAAAGTAATGAAATAACTCGAAAACCTCAAAAACAGCGAAGAGTAGTTGAGAACCCAGCACAACACATACGCAACATGAGAAACTTCGAAAAACTCTAAAAAGTAATGAAGTAACTCAAAAACCTCTGAAACAGAGCAGAGTAGTTTAGAACCCAGCACAACACATAGGCACCAGGAGAAACTTCTAAAAACTCAAAAAAGTAAACAAACAACTCAAATTCTTCTGAAACTGCGGAGAGTAGTGTAGTTAAGCAGCACAACACATACGCAACATGAGAACCTTCAAAAAACTCAAATAAGTAATGACATAACTCGAAAACCTCTAAAACAGCGGAGAGTAGTTGAGAACCCAGCACAACCCATATGCACCAGGAGAAACGTCGAAAAACTCAAAAAAGTAATGACATAACTCGAAAACCTCTAAAACAGCGAAGAGTAGTTGCGAACACAGCACAACACATACGCAACATGAGAAACTTCGAAAAACTCAAAAAAGTAATGAAGTAACTCAAAAACCTCTGAAACAGAGCAGAGTAGTTTAGAACCCAGCACAACACATAGGCACCAGGAGAAACTTCGAAAAACTCAAAAAATAACTCGAAAACCTCTAAAACAGCGGACAGTCGTTGAGAACCTAGCACAACACATCCGCAAAATGAGACACATCGAAAAACTCAAAAAAGTAATGGAATAACTCAAAAACCTCTGAAACAGCGCAGAGTAGTTTACAACCCAGCACAATCCATATAGCCACCAGAACAAACTTCGAAAAACTCAAAAAAGTAAAAAAATATCTCAAAATCTTCTGAAACAGCGGAGAGTAGTTTAGTGCCAAGCACAACCCATATGCACTAGGAGAAAGTTCGAAAACCTCAAAAAAGTATAGAAATAACTCGAAATCTTCTGAAACAGCGTAGAGTAGTGTAGAACCTAGCACTACACATATACACCAGGAGAAACTTCGAGAAACTCAAAAAAGTAATGAAGTAACTCAAAAACCTCTGAAACAGAGCAGAGTAGTTTAGAACCCAGCACAACACATAGGCACCAGGAGAAACTTCTAAAAACTCAAAAAAGTAATAAAACAACTCAAATTCTTCTGAAACTGCGGAGAGTAGTGTAGTTAAGCAGCACAACACATACGCAACATGAGAAACTTCGAAAAACTCAAAAAAGTAATGAAGTAACTCAAAAACCTCTGAAACAGAGCAGATTAGTTTAGAACCCAGCAGAACACATAGGCACCAGGAGAAACTTCTAAAAACTCAAAAAAGTAAAAAAACAACACAAATTCTTCTGAAACTGCGGAGAGTAGTGTAGTTAAGCAGCACAACACATACGCAACATGAGAACCTTCGAAAAACTCAAATAAGTAATGACATAACTCGAAAACCTCTAAAACAGCGGAGAGTAGTTGAGAACCCAGCACAATCCATATGCACCAGGAGAAACTTCGAAAAACTCAAAAAAGTAATGGAATAACTCAAAAACCTCTGAAACAGCGCAGAGTAGTTTACAACCCAGCACGACATATAGCCACCAGAACAAACTTCGAAAAACTCAAAAAAGTAAAAAAATATCTCAAAATCTTCTGAAACAGCGGAGAGTAGTTTAGTGCCAAGCACAACCCATATGCACTAGGTGAAAGTTCGAAAACCTCAAAAAAGTATAGAAATAACTCGAAATCTTCTGAAACAGCGTAGCGTAGTGTAGAACCCAAAACAACACATATACACCAGGAGAAACTTCGAAAATCTCAAAAAAGTAATGACATAACTCGAAAACCTCTAAAATTGCGAAGAGTAGTTGAGAACCCAGCACAACACATACGCAACATGAGAAACTTCGAAAAACTCAAAAAAGTAATGAAGTAACTCAAAAACCTCTGAAACAGAGCAGAGTAGTTTAGAACCCAGCACAATACATAGGCACCAGGAGAAACTTCTAAAAACTCAAAAAAGTAAAAAAACAACTCAAATTCTTCTGAAACTGCGGAGAGTAGTGTAGTTAAGCAGCACAACACATACGCAACATGAGAGCCTTCGAAAAACTCAAATAAGTAATGACATAACTCGAAAACCTCGAAAACAGCGGAGAGTAGTTGAGAACCCAGCACAACACATACGCAACATGAGAAACTTCGAAAAACTCAAAAAAGTAACAAAATATCTCAAAATCTTCTGAAACAGCGGAGAGTAGTTGAGAACCCAGCACAACACATACGCAACTTGAAAAACTTCGAAAAACTCAAAAAAGTAATGAAGTAACTCAAAAACCTCTGAAACAGAGCAGAGTAGTTTAGAACCCAGCACAACACATAGGCACCAGGAGAAACTTCTAAAAACTCAAAAAGTAAAAAAACAACTCAAATTCTTCTGAAACTGCGGAGAGTAGTGTAGTTAAGCAGCACAACACATACGCAACATGAGAACCTTCGAAAAACTCAAATAAGTAATGACATAACTCGAAAACCTATAAAACAGCGAAGAGTAGTTGAGAACCCAGCACAACACATATACACCAGGAGAAACTTCGAAAAACTCAAAAAAGTAATGAAATAACTCGAAAACCTCAAAAACAGCGAAGAGTAGTTGAGTGCCCAGCACAACACATACGCAACATGAGAAACTTCGAAAAACTCAAAAAAGTAATGAAGTAACTCAAAAACCTCTGAAACAGAGCAGAATAGTTTAGAACCCAGCACAACACATAGGCACCAGGCGAAACTTCTAAAAACTCAAAAAAGTAAAACAACAATTCAAATTCTTCTGAAACTGCGGAGAGTAGTGTAGTTAAGTAGCACAACACATACGCAACATCAGAGCCTTCGAAAAACTCAAATAAGTAATGACATAACTCGAAAACCTCTAAAACAGCGGAGAGTAGTTGAGAACCCAGCACAACACATACGCAACATGAGAAACTTCGAAAAACTCAAAAAAGTAAAAAAACAACTCAAATTCTTCTGAAATTGCGGAGAGTAGTGTAGTTAAGCAGCACAACACATACGCAACATGAGAACATGAGGTTTTCGAAAAAGTAATGAAGTAACTCAAAAACCTCTGAAACAGAGCAGAGTAGTTTAGAACCCAGCACAACACATAGGCACCAGGAGAAACTTCTAAAAACTCAAAAAAGTAAAAAAACAACTCAAATTCTTCTGAAACTGCGGAGAGTAGTGTAGTTAAGCAGCACAACACATACGCAACATGAGAACCTTCGAAAAACTCAAATAAGTAATGACATAACTCAAAAACCTCTAAAACAGCGGAGAGTAGTTGAGAACCCAGCACAATCCATATGCACCAGGAGAAACTTCGAAAAACTCAAAAAAGTAATGGAATAACTCAAAAACCTCTGAAACAGCGCAGAGTAGTTTACAACCCAGCACAACATATAGCCACCAGAACAAACTTCGAAAAACTCAAAAAAGTAAAAAAATATCTCAAAATCTTCTGAAACAGCGGAGAGTAGTTTAGTGCCAAGCACAACCCATATGCACTAGGAGAAAGTTCGAAAACCTCAAAAAAGTATAGAAATAACTCGAAATCTTCTGAAACAGCGTAGAGTAGTGTAGAACCCAGCACAACACATATACACCAGGAGAAACTTCGAAAAACTCAAACAAGTAAAAAAACAACTCAAATTCTTCTGAAACTGCGGAGAGTAGTGCAGTTAAGCAGCACAACACATACGCAACATGAGAACCTTCGAAAAAGTCAAATAAGTAATGACATAACTCGAAAACCTCTAAAACAGCGGAGAGTAGTTGAGAACCCAGCACAATCCATATACACCAGGAGAAACTTCGAAAAACTCAAAAAAGTAATGGAATAACTCAAAAACCTCTGAAACAGCGCAGAGTAGTTTACAACCCAGCACAACATATAGCCACCAGAACAAACTTCGAAAATCTCAAAAAAGTAAAAAAATATCTCAAAATCTTCTGAAACAGCGGAGAGTAGTTTAGTGCCAAGCACAACCCATATGCACTAGGTGAAAGTTCGAAAACCTCAAAAAAGTATAGAAATAACTCGAAATCTTCTGAAACAGCGTAGCGTAGTGTAGAACCCAAAACAACACATATACACCAGGAGAAACTTCGAAAATCTCAAAAAAGTAATGACATAACTCGAAAACCTCTAAAATTGCGAAGAGTAGTTGAGAACCCAGCACAACACATACGCAACATGAGAAACTTCGAAAAACTCAAAAAAGTAATGAAGTAACTCAAAAACCTCTGAAACAGAGCAGAGTAGTTTAGAACCCAGCACAATACATAGGCACCAGGAGAAACTTCTAAAAACTCAAAAAAGTAAAAAAACAACTCAAATTCTTCTGAAACTGCGGAGAGTAGTGTAGTTAAGCAGCACAACACATACGCAACATGAGAGCCTTCGAAAAACTCAAATAAGTAATGACATAACTCGAAAACCTCGAAAACAGCGGAGAGTAGTTGAGAACCCAGCACAACACATACGCAACATGAGAAACTTCGAAAAACTCAAAAAAGTAACAAAATATCTCAAAATCTTCTGAAACAGCGGAGAGTAGTTGAGAACCCAGCACAACACATACGCAACTTGAAAAACTTCGAAAAACTCAAAAAAGTAATGAAGTAACTCAAAAACCTCTGAAACAGAGCAGAGTAGTTTAGAACCCAGCACAACACATAGGCACCAGGAGAAACTTCTAAAAACTCAAAAAGTAAAAAAACAACTCAAATTCTTCTGAAACTGCGGAGAGTAGTGTAGTTAAGCAGCACAACACATACGCAACATGAGAACCTTCGAAAAACTCAAATAAGTAATGACATAACTCGAAAACCTATAAAACAGCGAAGAGTAGTTGAGAACCCAGCACAACACATATACACCAGGAGAAACTTCGAAAAACTCAAAAAAGTAATGAAATAACTCGAAAACCTCAAAAACAGCGAAGAGTAGTTGAGTGCCCAGCACAACACATACGCAACATGAGAAACTTCGAAAAACTCAAAAAAGTAATGAAGTAACTCAAAAACCTCTGAAACAGAGCAGAATAGTTTAGAACCCAGCACAACACATAGGCACCAGGCGAAACTTCTAAAAACTCAAAAAAGTAAAACAACAATTCAAATTCTTCTGAAACTGCGGAGAGTAGTGTAGTTAAGTAGCACAACACATACGCAACATCAGAGCCTTCGAAAAACTCAAATAAGTAATGACATAACTCGAAAACCTCTAAAACAGCGGAGAGTAGTTGAGAACCCAGCACAACACATACGCAACATGAGAAACTTCGAAAAACTCAAAAAAGTAAAAAAACAACTCAAATTCTTCTGAAATTGCGGAGAGTAGTGTAGTTAAGCAGCACAACACATACGCAACATGAGAACATGAGGTTTTCGAAAAAGTAATGAAGTAACTCAAAAACCTCTGAAACAGAGCAGAGTAGTTTAGAACCCAGCACAACACATAGGCACCAGGAGAAACTTCTAAAAACTCAAAAAAGTAAAAAAACAACTCAAATTCTTCTGAAACTGCGGAGAGTAGTGTAGTTAAGCAGCACAACACATACGCAACATGAGAACCTTCGAAAAACTCAAATAAGTAATGACATAACTCAAAAACCTCTAAAACAGCGGAGAGTAGTTGAGAACCCAGCACAATCCATATGCACCAGGAGAAACTTCGAAAAACTCAAAAAAGTAATGGAATAACTCAAAAACCTCTGAAACAGCGCAGAGTAGTTTACAACCCAGCACAACATATAGCCACCAGAACAAACTTCGAAAAACTCAAAAAAGTAAAAAAATATCTCAAAATCTTCTGAAACAGCGGAGAGTAGTTTAGTGCCAAGCACAACCCATATGCACTAGGAGAAAGTTCGAAAACCTCAAAAAAGTATAGAAATAACTCGAAATCTTCTGAAACAGCGTAGAGTAGTGTAGAACCCAGCACAACACATATACACCAGGAGAAACTTCGAAAAACTCAAACAAGTAAAAAAACAACTCAAATTCTTCTGAAACTGCGGAGAGTAGTGCAGTTAAGCAGCACAACACATACGCAACATGAGAACCTTCGAAAAAGTCAAATAAGTAATGACATAACTCGAAAACCTCTAAAACAGCGGAGAGTAGTTGAGAACCCAGCACAATCCATATACACCAGGAGAAACTTCGAAAAACTCAAAAAAGTAATGGAATAACTCAAAAACCTCTGAAACAGCGCAGAGTAGTTTACAACCCAGCACAACATATAGCCACCAGAACAAAATTCGAAAAACTCAAAAAAGTAAAAAAATATCTCAAAATCTTCTGAAACAGCGGAGAGTAGTTTAGTGCCAAGCACAACCCATATGCACTAGGTGAAAGTTCGAAAACCTCAAAAAAGTATAGAAATAACTCGAAATCTTCTGAAACAGCGTAGCGTAGTGTAGAACCCAAAACAACACATATACACCAGGAGAAACTTCGAAAATCTCAAAAAAGTAATGACATAACTCGAAAACCTCTAAAACTGCGAAGAGTAGTTGAGAACCCAGCACAACACATACGCAACATGAGAAACTTCGAAAAACTCAAAAAAGTAATGAACTAACTCAAAAACCTCTGAAACAGAGCAGAGTAGTTTAGAACCCAGCACAATACATAGGCACCAGGAGAAACTTCTAAAAACTCAAAAAAGTAAAAAAACAACTCAAATTCTTCTGAAACTGCGGAGAATAGTGTAGTTAAGCAGCACAACACATACGCAACATGAGAGCCTTCGAAAAACTCAAATAAGTAATGACATAACTCGAAAACCTCGAAAACAGCGGAGAGTAGTTGAGAACCCAGCACAACACATACGCAACATGAGAAACTTCGAAAAACTCAAAAAAGTAAAAAAATATCTCAAAATCTTCTGAAACAGCGGAGAGTAGTTGAGAACCCAGCACAACACATACGCAACTTGAAAAACTTCGAAAAACTCAAAAAAGTAATGAAGTAACTCAAAAACCTCTGAAACAGAGCAGAGTAGTTTAGAACCCAGCACAACACATAGGCACCAGGAGAAACTTCTAAAAACTCAAAAAGTAAAAAAACAACTCAAATTCTTCTGAAACTGCGGAGAGTAGTGTAGTTAAGCAGCACAACACATACGCAACATGAGAACCTTCGAAAAACTCAAATAAGTAATGACATAACTCGAAAACCTATAAAACAGCGAAGAGTAGTTGAGAACCCAGCACAACACATACGCAACATGAGAAACTTCGAAAAACTCAAAAAAGTAATGAAGTAACTCAAAAACCTCTGAAACAGAGCAGAGTAGTTTAGAACCCAGCACAACACATAGGCACCAGGAGAAACTTCTAAAAACTCAAAAAAGTAAAAAAACAACTCAAATTCTTCTGAAACTGCGGAGAGTAGTGTAGTTAAGCAGCACAACACATACGCAACATGAGAACCTTCGAAAAACTCAAATAAGTAATGACATAACTCGAAAACCTCGAAAACAGCGCAGAGTAGTTTACAACCCAGCACAACATATAGCCACCAGAACAAACTTCGAAAAACTCAAAAAAGTAAAAAAATATCTCAAAATCTTCTGAAACAGCGGAGAGTAGTTTAGTGCCAAGCACAACCCATATGCACTAGGAGAAAGTTCGAAAACCTCAAAAAAGTATAGAAATAACTCGAAATCTTCTGAAACAGCGTCGAGTAGTTTAGTGCCAAGCACAACCCATATGCACTAGGTGAAAGTTCGAAAAACTCAAAAAAGTATAGAAATAACTCGAAATCTTCTGAAACAGCGTAGCGTAGTGTAGAACCCAAAACAACACATATACACCAGGAGAAACTTCGAAAATCTCAAAAAAGTAATGACATAACTCGAAAACCTCTAAAACTGCGAAGAGTAGTTGAGAACCCAGCACAACACATACGCAACATGAGAAACTTCGAAAAACTCAAAAAAGTAATGAACTAACTCAAAAACCTCTGAAACAGAGCAGAGTAGTTTAGAACCCAGCACAATACATAGGCACCAGGAGAAACTTCTAAAAACTCAAAAAAGTAAAAAAACAACTCAAATTCTTCTGAAACTGCGGAGAGTAGTGTAGTTAAGCAGCACAACACATACGCAACATGAGAGCCTTCGAAAAACTCAAATAAGTAATGACATAACTCGAAAACCTCTAAAACAGCGGAGAGTAGTTGAGAACCCAGCACAACACATACGCAACATGAGAAACTTCGAAAAACTCAAAAAAGTAAAAAAATATCTCAAAATCTTCTGAAACAGCGGAGAGTAGTTGAGAACCCAGCACAACACATACGCAACTTGAAAAACTTCGAAAAACTCAAAAAAGTAATGAAGTAACTCAAAAACCTCTGAAACAGAGCAGAGTAGTTTAGAACCCAGCACAACACATAGGCACCAGGAGAAACTTCTAAAAACTCAAAAAGTAAAAAAACAACTCAAATTCTTCTGAAACTGCGGAGAGTAGTGTAGTTAAGCAGCACAACACATACGCAACATGAGAACCTTCGAAAAACTCAAATAAGTAATGACATAACTCGAAAACCTATAAAACAGCGAAGAGTAGTTGAGAACCCAGCACAACACATATACACCAGGAGAAACTTCGAAAAACTCAAAAAAGTAATGAAATAACTCGAAAACCTCAAAAACAGCGAAGAGTAGTTGAGTGCCCAGCACAACACATACGCAACATGAGAAACTTCGAAAAACTCAAAAAAGTAATGAAGTAACTCAAAAACCTCTGAAACAGAGCAGAATAGTTTAGAACCCAGCACAACACATAGGCACCAGGCGAAACTTCTAAAAACTCAAAAAAGTAAAACAACAATTCAAATTCTTCTGAAACTGCGGAGAGTAGTGTAGTTAAGTAGCACAACACATACGCAACATCAGAGCCTTCGAAAAACTCAAATAAGTAATGACATAACTCGAAAACCTCTAAAACAGCGGAGAGTAGTTGAGAACCCAGCACAACACATACGCAACATGAGAAACTTCGAAAAACTCAAAAAAGTAAAAAAACAACTCAAATTCTTCTGAAATTGCGGAGAGTAGTGTAGTTAAGCAGCACAACACATACGCAACATGAGAACATGAGGTTTTCGAAAAAGTAATGAAGTAACTCAAAAACCTCTGAAACAGAGCAGAGTAGTTTAGAACCCAGCACAACACATAGGCACCAGGAGAAACTTCTAAAAACTCAAAAAAGTAAAAAAACAACTCAAATTCTTCTGAAACTGCGGAGAGTAGTGTAGTTAAGCAGCACAACACATACGCAACATGAGAACCTTCGAAAAACTCAAATAAGTAATGACATAACTCAAAAACCTCTAAAACAGCGGAGAGTAGTTGAGAACCCAGCACAATCCATATGCACCAGGAGAAACTTCGAAAAACTCAAAAAAGTAATGGAATAACTCAAAAACCTCTGAAACAGCGCAGAGTAGTTTACAACCCAGCACAACATATAGCCACCAGAACAAACTTCGAAAAACTCAAAAAAGTAAAAAAATATCTCAAAATCTTCTGAAACAGCGGAGAGTAGTTTAGTGCCAAGCACAACCCATATGCACTAGGAGAAAGTTCGAAAACCTCAAAAAAGTATAGAAATAACTCGAAATCTTCTGAAACAGCGTAGAGTAGTGTAGAACCCAGCACAACACATATACACCAGGAGAAACTTCGAAAAACTCAAACAAGTAAAAAAACAACTCAAATTCTTCTGAAACTGCGGAGAGTAGTGCAGTTAAGCAGCACAACACATACGCAACATGAGAACCTTCGAAAAAGTCAAATAAGTAATGACATAACTCGAAAACCTCTAAAACAGCGGAGAGTAGTTGAGAACCCAGCACAATCCATATACACCAGGAGAAACTTCGAAAAACTCAAAAAAGTAATGGAATAACTCAAAAACCTCTGAAACAGCGCAGAGTAGTTTACAACCCAGCACAACATATAGCCACCAGAACAAAATTCGAAAAACTCAAAAAAGTAAAAAAATATCTCAAAATCTTCTGAAACAGCGGAGAGTAGTTTAGTGCCAAGCACAACCCATATGCACTAGGTGAAAGTTCGAAAACCTCAAAAAAGTATAGAAATAACTCGAAATCTTCTGAAACAGCGTAGCGTAGTGTAGAACCCAAAACAACACATATACACCAGGAGAAACTTCGAAAATCTCAAAAAAGTAATGACATAACTCGAAAACCTCTAAAACTGCGAAGAGTAGTTGAGAACCCAGCACAACACATACGCAACATGAGAAACTTCGAAAAACTCAAAAAAGTAATGAACTAACTCAAAAACCTCTGAAACAGAGCAGAGTAGTTTAGAACCCAGCACAATACATAGGCACCAGGAGAAACTTCTAAAAACTCAAAAAAGTAAAAAAACAACTCAAATTCTTCTGAAACTGCGGAGAATAGTGTAGTTAAGCAGCACAACACATACGCAACATGAGAGCCTTCGAAAAACTCAAATAAGTAATGACATAACTCGAAAACCTCGAAAACAGCGGAGAGTAGTTGAGAACCCAGCACAACACATACGCAACATGAGAAACTTCGAAAAACTCAAAAAAGTAAAAAAATATCTCAAAATCTTCTGAAACAGCGGAGAGTAGTTGAGAACCCAGCACAACACATACGCAACTTGAAAAACTTCGAAAAACTCAAAAAAGTAATGAAGTAACTCAAAAACCTCTGAAACAGAGCAGAGTAGTTTAGAACCCAGCACAACACATAGGCACCAGGAGAAACTTCTAAAAACTCAAAAAGTAAAAAAACAACTCAAATTCTTCTGAAACTGCGGAGAGTAGTGTAGTTAAGCAGCACAACACATACGCAACATGAGAACCTTCGAAAAACTCAAATAAGTAATGACATAACTCGAAAACCTATAAAACAGCGAAGAGTAGTTGAGAACCCAGCACAACACATACGCAACATGAGAAACTTCGAAAAACTCAAAAAAGTAATGAAGTAACTCAAAAACCTCTGAAACAGAGCAGAGTAGTTTAGAACCCAGCACAACACATAGGCACCAGGAGAAACTTCTAAAAACTCAAAAAAGTAAAAAAACAACTCAAATTCTTCTGAAACTGCGGAGAGTAGTGTAGTTAAGCAGCACAACACATACGCAACATGAGAACCTTCGAAAAACTCAAATAAGTAATGACATAACTCGAAAACCTCGAAAACAGCGCAGAGTAGTTTACAACCCAGCACAACATATAGCCACCAGAACAAACTTCGAAAAACTCAAAAAAGTAAAAAAATATCTCAAAATCTTCTGAAACAGCGGAGAGTAGTTTAGTGCCAAGCACAACCCATATGCACTAGGAGAAAGTTCGAAAACCTCAAAAAAGTATAGAAATAACTCGAAATCTTCTGAAACAGCGTCGAGTAGTTTAGTGCCAAGCACAACCCATATGCACTAGGTGAAAGTTCGAAAAACTCAAAAAAGTATAGAAATAACTCGAAATCTTCTGAAACAGCGTAGCGTAGTGTAGAACCCAAAACAACACATATACACCAGGAGAAACTTCGAAAATCTCAAAAAAGTAATGACATAACTCGAAAACCTCTAAAACTGCGAAGAGTAGTTGAGAACCCAGCACAACACATACGCAACATGAGAAACTTCGAAAAACTCAAAAAAGTAATGAACTAACTCAAAAACCTCTGAAACAGAGCAGAGTAGTTTAGAACCCAGCACAATACATAGGCACCAGGAGAAACTTCTAAAAACTCAAAAAAGTAAAAAAACAACTCAAATTCTTCTGAAACTGCGGAGAGTAGTGTAGTTAAGCAGCACAACACATACGCAACATGAGAGCCTTCGAAAAACTCAAATAAGTAATGACATAACTCGAAAACCTCTAAAACAGCGGAGAGTAGTTGAGAACCCAGCACAACACATACGCAACATGAGAAACTTCGAAAAACTCAAAAAAGTAAAAAAATATCTCAAAATCTTCTGAAACAGCGGAGAGTAGTTGAGAACCCAGCACAACACATACGCAACTTGAAAAACTTCGAAAAACTCAAAAAAGTAATGAAGTAACTCAAAAACCTCTGAAACAGAGCAGAGTAGTTTAGAACCCAGCACAACACATAGGCACCAGGAGAAACTTCTAAAAACTCAAAAAGTAAAAAAACAACTCAAATTCTTCTGAAACTGCGGAGAGTAGTGTAGTTAAGCAGCACAACACATACGCAACATGAGAACCTTCGAAAAACTCAAATAAGTAATGACATAACTCGAAAACCTATAAAACAGCGAAGAGTAGTTGAGAACCCAGCACAACACATACGCAACATGAGAAACTTCGAAAAACTCAAAAAAGTAATGGAATAACTCAAAAACCTCTGAAACAGAGCAGAGTAGTTTAGAACCCAGCACAACACATAGGCACCAGGAGAAACTTCTAAAAACTCAAAAAAGTAAAAAAACAACTCAAATTCTTCTGAAACTGCGGAGAGTAGTGTAGTTAAGCAGCACAACACATACGCAACATGAGAACCTTCGAAAAACTCAAATAAGTAATGACATAACTCGAAAACCTCTAAAACAGCGGAGAGTAGTTGAGAACCCAGCACAATCCATATACACCAGGAGAAACTTCGAAAAACTCAAAAAAGTAATGGAATAACTCAAAAACCTCTGAAACAGCGCAGAGTAGTTTACAACCCAGCACAACATATAGCCACCAGAACAAACTTCGAAAAACTCAAAAAAGTAAAAAAATATCTCAAAATCTTCTGAAACAGCGGAGAGTAGTTTAGTGCCAAGCACAACCCATATGCACTAGGAGAAAGTTCGAAAACCTCAAAAAAGTATAGAAATAACTCGAAATCTTCTGAAACAGCGTAGAGTAGTGTAGAACCCAGCACAACACATATACACCAGGAGAAACTTCGAAAAACTCAAACAAGTAAAAAAACAACTCAAATTCTTCTGAAACTGCGGAGAGTAGTGCAGTTAAGCAGCACAACACATACGCAACATGAGAACCTTCGAAAAAGTCAAATAAGTAATGACATAACTCGAAAACCTCTAAAACAGCGGAGAGTAGTTGAGAACCCAGCACAATCCATATACACCAGGAGAAACTTCGAAAAACTCAAAAAAGTAATGGAATAACTCAAAAACCTCTGAAACAGCGCAGAGTAGTTTACAACCCAGCACAACATATAGCCACCAGAACAAAATTCGAAAAACTCAAAAAAGTAAAAAAATATCTCAAAATCTTCTGAAACAGCGGAGAGTAGTTTAGTGCCAAGCACAACCCATATGCACTAGGTGAAAGTTCGAAAACCTCAAAAAAGTATAGAAATAACTCGAAATCTTCTGAAACAGCGTAGCGTAGTGTAGAACCCAAAACAACACATATACACCAGGAGAAACTTCGAAAATCTCAAAAAAGTAATGACATAACTCGAAAACCTCTAAAACTGCGAAGAGTAGTTGAGAACCCAGCACAACACATACGCAACATGAGAAACTTCGAAAAACTCAAAAAAGTAATGAACTAACTCAAAAACCTCTGAAACAGAGCAGAGTAGTTTAGAACCCAGCACAATACATAGGCACCAGGAGAAACTTCTAAAAACTCAAAAAAGTAAAAAAACAACTCAAATTCTTCTGAAACTGCGGAGAATAGTGTAGTTAAGCAGCACAACACATACGCAACATGAGAGCCTTCGAAAAACTCAAATAAGTAATGACATAACTCGAAAACCTCGAAAACAGCGGAGAGTAGTTGAGAACCCAGCACAACACATACGCAACATGAGAAACTTCGAAAAACTCAAAAAAGTAAAAAAATATCTCAAAATCTTCTGAAACAGCGGAGAGTAGTTGAGAACCCAGCACAACACATACGCAACTTGAAAAACTTCGAAAAACTCAAAAAAGTAATGAAGTAACTCAAAAACCTCTGAAACAGAGCAGAGTAGTTTAGAACCCAGCACAACACATAGGCACCAGGAGAAACTTCTAAAAACTCAAAAAGTAAAAAAACAACTCAAATTCTTCTGAAACTGCGGAGAGTAGTGTAGTTAAGCAGCACAACACATACGCAACATGAGAACCTTCGAAAAACTCAAATAAGTAATGACATAACTCGAAAACCTATAAAACAGCGAAGAGTAGTTGAGAACCCAGCACAACACATACGCAACATGAGAAACTTCGAAAAACTCAAAAAAGTAATGAAGTAACTCAAAAACCTCTGAAACAGAGCAGAGTAGTTTAGAACCCAGCACAACACATAGGCACCAGGAGAAACTTCTAAAAACTCAAAAAAGTAAAAAAACAACTCAAATTCTTCTGAAACTGCGGAGAGTAGTGTAGTTAAGCAGCACAACACATACGCAACATGAGAACCTTCGAAAAACTCAAATAAGTAATGACATAACTCGAAAACCTCGAAAACAGCGCAGAGTAGTTTACAACCCAGCACAACATATAGCCACCAGAACAAACTTCGAAAAACTCAAAAAAGTAAAAAAATATCTCAAAATCTTCTGAAACAGCGGAGAGTAGTTTAGTGCCAAGCACAACCCATATGCACTAGGAGAAAGTTCGAAAACCTCAAAAAAGTATAGAAATAACTCGAAATCTTCTGAAACAGCGTCGAGTAGTTTAGTGCCAAGCACAACCCATATGCACTAGGTGAAAGTTCGAAAAACTCAAAAAAGTATAGAAATAACTCGAAATCTTCTGAAACAGCGTAGCGTAGTGTAGAACCCAAAACAACACATATACACCAGGAGAAACTTCGAAAATCTCAAAAAAGTAATGACATAACTCGAAAACCTCTAAAACTGCGAAGAGTAGTTGAGAACCCAGCACAACACATACGCAACATGAGAAACTTCGAAAAACTCAAAAAAGTAATGAACTAACTCAAAAACCTCTGAAACAGAGCAGAGTAGTTTAGAACCCAGCACAATACATAGGCACCAGGAGAAACTTCTAAAAACTCAAAAAAGTAAAAAAACAACTCAAATTCTTCTGAAACTGCGGAGAGTAGTGTAGTTAAGCAGCACAACACATACGCAACATGAGAGCCTTCGAAAAACTCAAATAAGTAATGACATAACTCGAAAACCTCTAAAACAGCGGAGAGTAGTTGAGAACCCAGCACAACACATACGCAACATGAGAAACTTCGAAAAACTCAAAAAAGTAAAAAAATATCTCAAAATCTTCTGAAACAGCGGAGAGTAGTTGAGAACCCAGCACAACACATACGCAACTTGAAAAACTTCGAAAAACACAAAAAAGTAATGAAGTAACTCAAAAACCTCTGAAACAGAGCAGAGTAGTTTAGAACCCAGCACAACACATAGGCACCAGGAGAAACTTCTAAAAACTCAAAAAGTAAAAAAACAACTCAAATTCTTCTGAAACTGCGGAGAGTAGTGTAGTTAAGCAGCACAACACATACGCAACATGAGAACCTTCGAAAAACTCAAATAAGTAATGACATAACTCGAAAACCTATAAAACAGCGAAGAGTAGTTGAGAACCCAGCACAACACATACGCAACATGAGAAACTTCGAAAAACTCAAAAAAGTAATGGAATAACTCAAAAACCTCTGAAACAGAGCAGAGTAGTTTAGAACCCAGCACAACACATAGGCACCAGGAGAAACTTCTAAAAACTCAAAAAAGTAAAAAAACAACTCAAATTCTTCTGAAACTGCGGAGAGTAGTGTAGTTAAGCAGCACAACACATACGCAACATGAGAACCTTCGAAAAACTCAAATAAGTAATGACATAACTCGAAAACCTCTAAAACAGCGGAGAGTAGTTGAGAACCCAGCACAATCCATATACACCAGGAGAAACTTCGAAAAACTCAAAAAAGTAATGGAATAACTCAAAAACCTCTGAAACAGCGCAGAGTAGTTTACAACCCAGCACAACATATAGCCACCAGAACAAACTTCGAAAAACTCAAAAAAGTAAAAAAATATCTCAAAATCTTCTGAAACAGCGGAGAGTAGTTTAGTGCCAAGCACAACCCATATGCACTAGGAGAAAGTTCGAAAACCTCAAAAAAGTATAGAAATAACTCGAAATCTTCTGAAACAGCGTAGAGTAGTGTAGAACCCAGCACAACACATATACACCAGGAGAAACTTCGAAAAACTCAAACAAGTAAAAAAACAACTCAAATTCTTCTGAAACTGCGGAGAGTAGTGCAGTTAAGCAGCACAACACATACGCAACATGAGAACCTTCGAAAAAGTCAAATAAGTAATGACATAACTCGAAAACCTCTAAAACAGCGGAGAGTAGTTGAGAACCCAGCACAATCCATATACACCAGGAGAAACTTCGAAAAACTCAAAAAAGTAATGGAATAACTCAAAAACCTCTGAAACAGCGCAGAGTAGTTTACAACCCAGCACAACATATAGCCACCAGAACAAAATTCGAAAAACTCAAAAAAGTAAAAAAATATCTCAAAATCTTCTGAAACAGCGGAGAGTAGTTTAGTGCCAAGCACAACCCATATGCACTAGGTGAAAGTTCGAAAACCTCAAAAAAGTATAGAAATAACTCGAAATCTTCTGAAACAGCGTAGCGTAGTGTAGAACCCAAAACAACACATATACACCAGGAGAAACTTCGAAAATCTCAAAAAAGTAATGACATAACTCGAAAACCTCTAAAACTGCGAAGAGTAGTTGAGAACCCAGCACAACACATACGCAACATGAGAAACTTCGAAAAACTCAAAAAAGTAATGAACTAACTCAAAAACCTCTGAAACAGAGCAGAGTAGTTTAGAACCCAGCACAATACATAGGCACCAGGAGAAACTTCTAAAAACTCAAAAAAGTAAAAAAACAACTCAAATTCTTCTGAAACTGCGGAGAATAGTGTAGTTAAGCAGCACAACACATACGCAACATGAGAGCCTTCGAAAAACTCAAATAAGTAATGACATAACTCGAAAACCTCGAAAACAGCGGAGAGTAGTTGAGAACCCAGCACAACACATACGCAACATGAGAAACTTCGAAAAACTCAAAAAAGTAAAAAAATATCTCAAAATCTTCTGAAACAGCGGAGAGTAGTTGAGAACCCAGCACAACACATACGCAACTTGAAAAACTTCGAAAAACTCAAAAAAGTAATGAAGTAACTCAAAAACCTCTGAAACAGAGCAGAGTAGTTTAGAACCCAGCACAACACATAGGCACCAGGAGAAACTTCTAAAAACTCAAAAAGTAAAAAAACAACTCAAATTCTTCTGAAACTGCGGAGAGTAGTGTAGTTAAGCAGCACAACACATACGCAACATGAGAACCTTCGAAAAACTCAAATAAGTAATGACATAACTCGAAAACCTATAAAACAGCGAAGAGTAGTTGAGAACCCAGCACAACACATACGCAACATGAGAAACTTCGAAAAACTCAAAAAAGTAATGAAGTAACTCAAAAACCTCTGAAACAGAGCAGAGTAGTTTAGAACCCAGCACAACACATAGGCACCAGGAGAAACTTCTAAAAACTCAAAAAAGTAAAAAAACAACTCAAATTCTTCTGAAACTGCGGAGAGTAGTGTAGTTAAGCAGCACAACACATACGCAACATGAGAACCTTCGAAAAACTCAAATAAGTAATGACATAACTCGAAAACCTCGAAAACAGCGCAGAGTAGTTTACAACCCAGCACAACATATAGCCACCAGAACAAACTTCGAAAAACTCAAAAAAGTAAAAAAATATCTCAAAATCTTCTGAAACAGCGGAGAGTAGTTTAGTGCCAAGCACAACCCATATGCACTAGGAGAAAGTTCGAAAACCTCAAAAAAGTATAGAAATAACTCGAAATCTTCTGAAACAGCGTCGAGTAGTTTAGTGCCAAGCACAACCCATATGCACTAGGTGAAAGTTCGAAAAACTCAAAAAAGTATAGAAATAACTCGAAATCTTCTGAAACAGCGTAGCGTAGTGTAGAACCCAAAACAACACATATACACCAGGAGAAACTTCGAAAATCTCAAAAAAGTAATGACATAACTCGAAAACCTCTAAAACTGCGAAGAGTAGTTGAGAACCCAGCACAACACATACGCAACATGAGAAACTTCGAAAAACTCAAAAAAGTAATGAACTAACTCAAAAACCTCTGAAACAGAGCAGAGTAGTTTAGAACCCAGCACAATACATAGGCACCAGGAGAAACTTCTAAAAACTCAAAAAAGTAAAAAAACAACTCAAATTCTTCTGCAACTGCGGAGAGTAGTGTAGTTAAGCAGCACAACACATACGCAACATGAGAGCCTTCGAAAAACTCAAATAAGTAATGACATAACTCGAAAACCTCTAAAACAGCGGAGAGTAGTTGAGAACCCAGCACAATCCATATACACCAGGAGAAACTTCGAAAAACTCAAAAAAGTAATGGAATAACTCAAAAACCTCTGAAACAGCGCAGAGTAGTTTACAACCCAGCACAACATATAGCCACCAGAACAAACTTCGAAAAACTCAAAAAAGTAAAAAAATATCTCAAAATCTTCTGAAACAGCGGAGAGTAGTTTAGTGCCAAGCACAACCCATATGCACTAGGTGAAAGTTCAAAAACCTCAAAAAAGTATAGAAATAACTCGAAATCTTCTGAAACATCGTAGCGTAGTGTAGAACCCAAAACAACACATATACACCAGGAGAAACTTCGAAAAACTCAAAAAAGTAATGAAATAACTCGTAAACCTCTAAAACAGCGAACAGTCGTTGAGAACCTTTTAACAACACATCCGCAAAATGAGAAACTTCGAAAAACTCAAAAAACTAATGAAATAACTCGAAAACCTCAAAAACAGCGGGGAGTAGTTGAGAACCCAGCACAACACATACGCAACTTGAGAAACTTCGAAAAACTCAAAAAAGTAATGGAATAACTCAAAAACCTCTGAAACAGCGCAGAGTAGTTTACAACCCAGCACAACATATAGCCACCAGAACAAACTTCGAAAAACTCAAAAAAGTAAAAAAAAATCTCAAAATCTTCTGAAACAGCGGAGAGTAGTTTAGTGCCAAGCACAACCCATATGCACTAGGTGAAAGTTCGAAAAACTCAAAAAAGTATAGAAATAACTCGAAATCTTCTGAAACAGCGTAGCGTAGTGTAGAACCCAAAACAACACATATACACCAGGAGAAACTTCGAAAATCTCAAAAAAGTAATGACATAACTCGAAAACCTCTAAAACTGCGAAGAGTAGTTGAGAACCCAGCACAACACATACGCAACATGAGAAACTTCGAAAAACTCAAAAAAGTAATGAACTAACTCAAAAACCTCTGAAACAGAGCAGAGTAGTTTAGAACCCAGCACAATACATAGGCACCAGGAGAAACTTCTAAAAACTCAAAAAAGTAAAAAAACAACTCAAATTCTTCTGAAACTGCGGAGAGTAGTGTAGTTAAGCAGCACAACACATACGCAACATGAGAGCCTTCGAAAAACTCAAATAAGTAATGACATAACTCGAAAACCTCTAAAACAGCGGAGAGTAGTTGAGAACCCAGCACAACATATAGCCACCAGAACAAACTTCGAAAAACTCAAAAAAGTAAAAAAAATCTCAAAATCTTCTGAAACAGCGGAGAGTAGTTTAGTGCCAAGCACAACCCATATGCACTAGGAGAAAGTTCGAAAACCTCAAAAAAGTATAGAAATAACTCGAAATCTTCTGAAACAGCGTAGCGTAGTGTAGAAACCAAAACAACACATATACACCAGGAGAAACTTCGAAAAACTCAAAAAAGTAATGAAATAACTCGAAAACCTCAAAAACAGCGAAGAGTAGTTGAGTGCCCAGCACAACACATACGCAACATGAGAAACTTCGAAAAACTCAAAAAAGTAATGAAGTAACTCAAAAACCTCTGAAACAGAGCAGAGTAGTTTAGAACCCAGCACAATACATAGGCACCAGGAGAAACTTCTAAAAACTCAAAAAAGTAAAAAAACAACTCAAATTCTTCTGAAACTGCGGAGAGTAGTGTAGTTAAGCTGCACAACACATACGCAACATGAGAGCCTTCGAAAAACTCAAATAAGTAATGACATAACTCGAAAACCTCGAAAACAGCGGAGAGTAGTTGAGTGCCCAGCACAACACATACGCAACATGAGAAACTTCGAAAAACTCAAAAAAGTAATGAAGTAACTCAAAAACCTCTGAAACAGAGCAGAGTAGTTTAGAACCCAGCACAATACATAGGCACCAGGAGAAACTTCTAAAAACTCAAAAAAGTAAAAAAACAACTCAAATTCTTCTGAAACTGCGGAGAGTAGTGTAGTTAAGCAGCACAACACATACGCAACATGAGAGCCTTCGAAAAACTCAAATAAGTAATGACATAACTCGAAAACCTCTAAAACAGCGGAGAGTAGTTGAGAACCCAGCACAACACATACGCAACATGAGAAACTTCGAAAAACTCAAAAAAGTAAAAAAATATCTCAAAATCTTCTGAAACAGCGGAGAGTAGTTGAGAACCCAGCACAACACATACGCAACTTGAAAAACTTCGAAAAACTCAAAAAAGTAATGAAGTAACTCAAAAACCTCTGAAACAGAGCAGAGTAGTTTAGAACCCAGCACAACACATAGGCACCAGGAGAAACTTCTAAAAACTCAAAAAGTAAAAAAACAACTCAAATTCTTCTGAAACTGCGGAGAGTAGTGTAGTTAAGCAGCACAACACATACGCAACATGAGAACCTTCGAAAAACTCAAATAAGTAATGACATAACTCGAAAACCTATAAAACAGCGAAGAGTAGTTGAGAACCCAGCACAAAACATACGCAACATGAGAAACTTCGAAAAACTCAAAAAAGTAATGGAATAACTCAAAAACCTCTGAAACAGAGCAGAGTAGTTTAGAACCCAGCACAACACATAGGCACCAGGAGAAACTTCTAAAAACTCAAAAAAGTAAAAAAACAACTCAAATTCTTCTGAAACTGCGGAGAGTAGTGTAGTTAAGCAGCACAACACATACGCAACATGAGAACCTTCGAAAAACTCAAATAAGTAATGACATAACTCGAAAACCTCTAAAACAGCGGAGAGTAGTTGAGAACCCAGCACAAGCCATATACACCAGGAGAAACTTCGAAAAACTCAAAAAAGTAATGGAATAACTCAAAAACCTCTGAAACAGCGCAGAGTAGTTTACAACCCAGCACAACATATAGCCACCAGAACAAACTTCGAAAAACTCAAAAAAGTAAAAAAATATCTCAAAATCTTCTGAAACAGCGGAGAGTAGTTTAGTGCCAAGCACAACCCATATGCACTAGGTGAAAGTTCAAAAACCTCAAAAAAGTATAGAAATAACTCGAAATCTTCTGAAACAGCGTAGCGTAGTGTAGAACCCAAAACAACACATATACACCAGGAGAAACTTCGAAAAACTCAAAAAAGTAATGAAATAACTCGTAAACCTCTAAAACAGCGAACAGTCGTTGAGAACCTTTTAACAACACATCCGCAAAATGAGAAACTTCGAAAAACTCAAAAAACTAATGAAATAACTCGAAAACCTCAAAAACAGCGGGGAGTAGTTGAGAACCCAGCACAACACATACGCAACTTGAGAAACTTCGAAAAACTCAAAAAAGTAATGGAATAACTCAAAAACCTCTGAAACAGCGCAGAGTAGTTTACAACCCAGCACAACATATAGCCACCAGAACAAACTTCGAAAAACTCAAAAAAGTAAAAAAATATCTCAAAATCTTCTGAAACAGCGGAGAGTAGTTTAGTGCCAAGCACAACCCATATGCACTAGGTGAAAGTTCGAAAACCTCAAAAAAGTATAGAAATAACTCGAAATCTTCTGAAACAGCGTAGCGTAGTGTAGAACCCAAAACAACACATATACACCAGGAGAAACTTCGAAAATCTCAAAAAAGTAATGACATAACTCGAAAACCTCTAAAACTGCGAAGAGTAGTTGAGAACCCAGCACAACACATACGCAACATGAGAAACTTCGAAAAACTCAAAAAAGTAATGAACTAACTCAAAAACCTCTGAAACAGAGCAGAGTAGTTTAGAACCCAGCACAATACATAGGCACCAGGAGAAACTTCTAAAAACTCAAAAAAGTAAAAAAACAACTCAAATTCTTCTGAAACTGCGGAGAGTGGTGTAGTTAAGCAGCACAACACATACGCAACATGAGAGCCTTCGAAAAACTCAAATAAGTAATGACATAACTCGAAAACCTCTAAAACAGCGGAGAGTAGTTGAGAACCCAGCACAACACATACGCAACATGAGAAACTTCGAAAAACTCAAAAAAGTAATGGAATAACTCAAAAACCTCTGAAACAGCGCAGAGTAGTTTACAACCCAGCACAACATATAGCCACCAGAACAAACTTCGAAAAACTCAAAAAAGTAAAAAAATATCTCAAAATCTTCTGAAACAGCGGAGAGTAGTTTAGTGCCAAGCACAACCCATATGCACTAGGTGAAAGTTCAAAAACCTCAAAAAAGTATAGAAATAACTCGAAATCTTCTGAAACAGCGTAGCGTAGTGTAGAACCCAAAACAACACATATACACCAGGAGAAACTTCGAAAAACTCAAAAAAGTAATGAAATAACTCGTAAACCTCTAAAACAGCGAACAGTCGTTGAGAACCTTTTAACAACACATCCGCAAAATGAGAAACTTCGAAAAACTCAAAAAACTAATGAAATAACTCGAAAACCTCAAAAACAGCGGGGAGTAGTTGAGAACCCAGCACAACACATACGCAACTTGAGAAACTTCGAAAAACTCAAAAAAGTAATGGAATAACTCAAAAACCTCTGAAAGAGCGCAGAGTAGTTTACAACGCAGCACAACATATAGCCACCAGAACAAACTTCGAAAAACTCAAAAAAGTAAAAAAAATCTCAAAATCTTCTGAAACAGCGGAGAGTAGTTTAGTGCCAAGCACAACCCATGCACTAGGTGAAAGTTCGAAAACCTCAAAAAAGTATAGAAATAACTCGAAATCTTCTGAAACAGCGTAGCGTAGTGTAGAAACCAAAACAACACATATACACCAGGAGAAACTTCGAAAAACTCAAAAAAGTAATGAAATAACTCGAAAATCTCTAAAACAGCGGACAGTCGTTGAGAACCTAGCACAACACATCCGCAAAATGAGAAACTTCGAAAAACTCAAAAAAGTAATGAAATAACTCGAAAACCTCAAAAACAGCGAAGAGTAGTTGAGTGCCCAGCACAACACATACGCAACATGAGAAACTTCGAAAAACTCAAAAAAGTAATGAAGTAACTCAAAAACCTCTGAAACAGAGCAGAGTAGTTTAGAACCCAGCACAATACATAGGCACCAGGGGAAACTTCTAAAAACTCAAAAAAGTAAAAAAACAACTCAAATTCTTCTGAAACTGCGGAGAGTAGTGTAGTTAAGCTGCACAACACATACGCAACATGAGAGCCTTCGAAAAACTCAAATAAGTAATGACATAACTCGAAAACCTCTAAAACAGCGGAGAGTAGTTGAGAACCCAGCACAACACATACGCAACATGAGAAACTTCGAAAAACTCAAAAAAGTAAAAAAACAACTCAAATTCTTCTGAAACTGCGGAGAGTAGTGTAGTTAAGCAGCACAACACATACGCAACATGAGAACATGAGGTTTTCGAAAAAGTAATGAAGTAACTCAAAAACCTCTGAAACAGAGCAGAGTAGTTTAGAACCCAGCACCATACATTGGAACCAGGAGAAACTTCTAAAAACTCAAAAAAATAAAAAAACAACTCAAATTCTTCTGAAACTGCGGAGAGTAGTGTAGTTAAGCAGCACAACACATACGCAACATGAGAACCTTCGAAAAACTCAAATAAGTAATGACATAACTCGAAAACCTCTAAAACAGCGGAGAGAAGTTGAGAACCCAGCACAACACATACGCAACATGAGAAACTTCGAAAAACTCAAAAAAGTAAAAAAAATCTCAAAATCTTCTGAAACAGCGGAGAGTAGTTGAGAACCCAGCACAACACATACGCAACTTGAAAAACTTCGAAAAACTCAAAAAAGTAATGAAGTAACTCAAAAACCTCTGAAACAGAGCAGAGTAGTTTAGAACCCAGCACAACACATAGGCACCAGGAGAAACTTCGAAAAACTCAAAAAAGTAATGAAGTAACTCAAAAACCTCTGAAACAGAGCAGAGTAGTTTAGAACCCAGCACAACACATAGGCACCAGGAGAAACTTCTAAAAACTCAAAAAAGTAAAAAAACAACTCAAATTCTTCTGAAACTGCGGAGAGTAGTGTAGTTAAGCAGCACAACACATACGCAACATGAGAACCTTCGAAAAACTCAAATAAGTAATGACATAACTCGAAAACCTCTAAAACTGCGGAGAGTAGTTGAGAACCCAGCACAATCCATATACACCAGGAGAAACTTCGAAAAACTCAAAAAAGTAATGGAATAACTCAAAAACCTCTGAAACAGCGCAGAGTAGTTTACAACCCAGCACAACATATAGCCACCAGAACAAACTTCGAAAAACTCAAAAAAGTAAAAAAATATCTCAAAATCTTCTGAAACAGCGGAGAGTAGTTTAGTGCCAAGCACAACCCATATGCACTAGGTGAAAGTTCAAAAACCTCAAAAAAGTATAGAAATAACTCGAAATCTTCTGAAACAGCGTAGCGTAGTGTAGAACCCAAAACAACACATATACACCAGGAGAAACTTCGAAAAACTCAAAAAAGTAATGAAATAACTCGTAAACCTCTAAAACAGCGAACAGTCGTTGAGAACCTTTTAACAACACATCCGCAAAATGAGAAACTTCGAAAAACTCAAAAAACTAATCAAATAACTCGAAAACCTCAAAAACAGCGGGGAGTAGTTGAGAACCCAGCACAACACATACGCAACTTGAGAAACTTCGAAAAACTCAAAAAAGTAATGAAGTAACTCAAAAACCTCTGAAACAGAGCAGAGTAGTTTAGAACCCAGCACAACACATAGGCACCAGGAGAAACTTCTAAAAACTCAAAAAAGTAAACAAACAACTCAAATTCTTCTGAAACTGCGGAGAGTAGTGTAGTTAAGCAGCACAACACATACGCAACATGAGAACCTTCAAAAAACTCAAATAAGTAATGACATAACTCGAAAACCTCTAAAACAGCGGAGAGTAGTTGAGAACCCAGCACAACCCATATGCACCAGGAGAAACGTCGAAAAACTCAAAAAAGTAATGACATAACTCGAAAACCTCTAAAACAGCGAAGAGTAGTTGCGAACACAGCACAACACATACGCAACATGAGAAACTTCGAAAAACTCAAAAAAGTAATGAAGTAACTCAAAAACCTCTGAAACAGAGCAGAGTAGTTTAGAACCCAGCACAACACATAGGCACCAGGAGAAACTTCGAAAAACTCAAAAAATAACTCGAAAACCTCTAAAACAGCGGACAGTCGTTGAGAACCTAGCACAACACATCCGCAAAATGAGACACATCGAAAAACTCAAAAAAGTAATGGAATAACTCAAAAACCTCTGAAACAGCGCAGAGTAGTTTACAACCCAGCACAATCCATATAGCCACCAGAACAAACTTCGAAAAACTCAAAAAAGTAAAAAAATATCTCAAAATCTTCTGAAACAGCGGAGAGTAGTTTAGTGCCAAGCACAACCCATATGCACTAGGAGAAAGTTCGAAAACCTCAAAAAAGTATAGAAATAACTCGAAATCTTCTGAAACAGCGTAGCGTAGTGTAGAACCCAAAACAACACATATACACCAGGAGAAACTTCGAAAAACTCAAAAAAGTAATGAAATAACTCGTAAACCTCTAAAACAGCGAACAGTCGTTGAGAACCTTTTAACAACACATCCGCAAAATGAGAAACTTCGAAAAACTCAAAAAACTAATGAAATAACTCGAAAACCTCAAAAACAGCGGGGAGTAGTTGAGAACCCAGCACAACACATACGCAACTTGAGAAACTTCGAAAAACTCAAAAAAGTAATGGAATAACTCAAAAACCTCTGAAACAGCGCAGAGTAGTTTACAACCCAGCACAACATATAGCCACCAGAACAAACTTCGAAAAACTCAAAAAAGTAAAAAAAATCTCAAAATCTTCTGAAACAGCGGAGAGTAGTTTAGTGCCAAGCACAACCCATGCACTAGGTGAAAGTTCGAAAACCTCAAAAAAGTATAGAAATAACTCGAAATCTTCTGAAACAGCGTAGCGTAGTGTAGAAACCAAAACAACACATATACACCAGGAGAAACTTCGAAAAACTCAAAAAAGTAATGAAATAACTCGAAAATCTCTAAAACAGCGGACAGTCGTTGAGAACCTAGCACAACACATCCGCAAAATGAGAAACTTCGAAAAACTCAAAAAAGTAATGAAATAACTCGAAAACCTCAAAAACAGCGAAGAGTAGTTGAGTGCCCAGCACAACACATACGCAACATGAGAAACTTCGAAAAACTCAAAAAAGTAATGAAGTAACTCAAAAACCTCTGAAACAGAGCAGAGTAGTTTAGAACCCAGCACAATACATAGGCACCAGGGGAAACTTCTAAAAACTCAAAAAAGTAAAAAAACAACTCAAATTCTTCTGAAACTGCGGAGAGTAGTGTAGTTAAGCTGCACAACACATACGCAACATGAGAGCCTTCGAAAAACTCAAATAAGTAATGACATAACTCGAAAACCTCTAAAACAGCGGAGAGTAGTTGAGAACCCAGCACAACACATACGCAACATGAGAAACTTCGAAAAACTCAAAAAAGTAAAAAAACAACTCAAATTCTTCTGAAACTGCGGAGAGTAGTGTAGTTAAGCAGCACAACACATACGCAACATGAGAACATGAGGTTTTCGAAAAAGTAATGAAGTAACTCAAAAACCTCTGAAACAGAGCAGAGTAGTTTAGAACCCAGCACAACACATAGGCACCAGGAGAAACTTCTAAAAACTCAAAAAAGTAAAAAAACAACTCAAATTCTTCTGAAACTGCGGAGAGTAGTGTAGTTAAGCAGCACAACACATACGCAACATGAGAACCTTCGAAAAACTCAAATAAGTAATGACATAACTCGAAAACCTCTAAAACAGCGGAGAGAAGTTGAGAACCCAGCACAACACATACGCAACATGAGAAACTTCGAAAAACTCAAAAAAGTAAAAAAAATCTCAAAATCTTCTGAAACAGCGGAGAGTAGTTGAGAACCCAGCACAACACATACGCAACTTGAAAAACTTCGAAAAACTCAAAAAAGTAATGAAGTAACTCAAAAACCTCTGAAACAGAGCAGAGTAGTTTAGAACCCAGCACAACACATAGGCACCAGGAGAAACTTCGAAAAACTCAAAAAAGTAATGAAGTAACTCAAAAACCTCTGAAACAGAGCAGAGTAGTTTAGAACCCAGCACAACACATAGGCACCAGGAGAAACTTCTAAAAACTCAAAAAAGTAAAAAAACAACTCAAATTCTTCTGAAACTGCGGAGAGTAGTGTAGTTAAGCAGCACAACACATACGCAACATGAGAACCTTCGAAAAACTCAAATAAGTAATGACATAACTCGAAAACCTCTAAAACTGCGGAGAGTAGTTGAGAACCCAGCACAATCCATATACACCAGGAGAAACTTCGAAAAACTCAAAAAAGTAATGGAATAACTCAAAAACCTCTGAAACAGCGCAGAGTAGTTTACAACCCAGCACAACATATAGCCACCAGAACAAACTTCGAAAAACTCAAAAAAGTAAAAAAATATCTCAAAATCTTCTGAAACAGCGGAGAGTAGTTTAGTGCCAAGCACAACCCATATGCACTAGGTGAAAGTTCAAAAACCTCAAAAAAGTATAGAAATAACTCGAAATCTTCTGAAACAGCGTAGCGTAGTGTAGAACCCAAAACAACACATATACACCAGGAGAAACTTCGAAAAACTCAAAAAAGTAATGAAATAACTCGTAAACCTCTAAAACAGCGAACAGTCGTTGAGAACCTTTTAACAACACATCCGCAAAATGAGAAACTTCGAAAAACTCAAAAAACTAATGAAATAACTCGAAAACCTCAAAAACAGCGGGGAGTAGTTGAGAACCCAGCACAACACATACGCAACTTGAGAAACTTCGAAAAACTCAAAAAAGTAATGAAGTATCTCAAAAACCTCTGAAACAGAGCAGAGTAGTTTAGAACCCAGCACAACACATAGGCACCAGGAGAAACTTCTAAAAACTCAAAAAAGTAAACAAACAACTCAAATTCTTCTGAAACTGCGGAGAGTAGTGTAGTTAAGCAGCACAACACATACGCAACATGAGAACCTTCAAAAAACTCAAATAAGTAATGACATAACTCGAAAACCTCTAAAACAGCGGAGAGTAGTTGAGAACCCAGCACAACCCATATGCACCAGGAGAAACGTCGAAAAACTCAAAAAAGTAATGACATAACTCGAAAACCTCTAAAACAGCGAAGAGTAGTTGCGAACACAGCACAACACATACGCAACATGAGAAACTTCGAAAAACTCAAAAAAGTAATGAAGTAACTCAAAAACCTCTAAAACAGCGAAGAGTAGTTGAGAACCCAGCACAACCCATATGCACCAGGAGAAACTTCGAAAAACTCAAAAAAGTAATGACATAACTCGAAAACCTCTAAAACAGCGAAGAGTAGTTGAGAACCCAGCACAACACATACGCAACATGAGAAACTTCGAGAAACTCAAAAAAGTAATGAAGTAACTCAAAAACCTCTGAAACAGAGCAGAGTAGTTTAGAACCCAGCACAACACATAGGCACCAGGAGAAACTTCTAAAAACTCAAAAAAGTAATAAAACAACTCAAATTCTTCTGAAACTGCGGAGAGTAGTGTAGTTAAGCAGCACAACACATACGCAACATGAGAAACTTCGAAAAACTCAAAAAAGTAATGAAGTAACTCAAAAACCTCTGAAACAGAGCAGATTAGTTTAGAACCCAGCAGAACACATAGGCACCAGGAGAAACTTCTAAAAACTCAAAAAAGTAAAAAAACAACTCAAATTCTTCTGAAACTGCGGAGAGTAGTGTAGTTAAGCAGCACAACACATACGCAACATGAGAACCTTCGAAAAACTCAAATAAGTAATGACATAACTCGAAAACCTCTAAAACAGCGGAGAGTAGTTGAGAACCCAGCACAATCCATATGCACCAGGAGAAACTTCGAAAAACTCAAAAAAGTAATGGAATAACTCAAAAACCTCTGAAACAGCGCAGAGTAGTTTACAACCCAGCACGACATATAGCCACCAGAACAAACTTCGAAAAACTCAAAAAAGTAAAAAGATATCTCAAAATCTTCTGAAACAGCGGAGAGTAGTTTAGTGCCAAGCACAACCCATATGCACTAGGTGAAAGTTCGAAAACCTCAAAAAAGTATAGAAATAACTCGAAATCTTCTGAAACAGCGTAGCGTAGTGTAGAACCCAAAACAACACATATACACCAGGAGAAACTTCGAAAATCTCAAAAAAGTAATGACATAACTCGAAAACCTCTAAAATTGCGAAGAGTAGTTGAGAACCCAGCACAACACATACGCAACATGAGAAACTTCGAAAAACTCAAAAAAGTAATGAAGTAACTCAAAAACCTCTGAAACAGAGCAGAGTAGTTTAGAACCCAGCACAATACATAGGCACCAGGAGAAACTTCTAAAAACTCAAAAAAGTAAAAAAACAACTCAAATTCTTCTGAAACTGCGGAGAGTAGTGTAGTTAAGCAGCACAACACATACGCAACATGAGAGCCTTCGAAAAACTCAAATAAGTAATGACATAACTCGAAAACCTCGAAAACAGCGGAGAGTAGTTGAGAACCCAGCACAACACATACGCAACATGAGAAACTTCGAAAAACTCAAAAAAGTAACAAAATATCTCAAAATCTTCTGAAACAGCGGAGAGTAGTTGAGAACCCAGCACAACACATACGCAACTTGAAAAACTTCGAAAAACTCAAAAAAGTAATGAAGTAACTCAAAAACCTCTGAAACAGAGCAGAGTAGTTTAGAACCCAGCACAACACATAGGCACCAGGAGAAACTTCTAAAAACTCAAAAAGTAAAAAAACAACTCAAATTCTTCTGAAACTGCGGAGAGTAGTGTAGTTAAGCAGCACAACACATACGCAACATGAGAACCTTCCAAAAACTCAAATAAGTAATGACATAACTCGAAAACCTATAAAACAGCGAAGAGTAGTTGAGAACCCAGCACAACACATATACACCAGGAGAAACTTCGAAAAACTCAAAAAAGTAATGGAATAACTCAAAAACCTCTGAAACAGCGCAGCGTAGTTTACAACCCAGCACAACATATAGCCACCAGAACAAACTTCGAAAAACTCAAAAAAGTAAAAAAATATCTCAAAATCTTCTGAAACAGCGGAGAGTAGTTTAGTGCCAAGCACAACCCATATGCACTAGGTGAAAGTTCAAAAACCTCAAAAACGTATAGAAATAACTCGAAATCTTCTGAAACAGCGTAGCGTAGTGTAGAACCCAAAACAACACATATACACCAGGAGAAACTTCGAAAAACTCAAAGAAGTAATGAAATAACTCGTAAACCTCTAAAACAGCGAACAGTCGTTGAGAACCTTTTAACAACACATCCGCAAAATGAGAAACTTCGAAAAACTCAAAAAACTAATGAAATAACTCGAAAACCTCAAAAACAGCGGGGAGTAGTTGAGAACCCAGCACAACACATACGCAACTTGAGAAACTTCGAAAAACTCAAAAAAGTAATGGAATAACTCAAAAACCTCTGAAACAGAGCAGAATAGTTTAGAACCCAGCACAACACATAGGCACCAGGCGAAACTTCTAAAAACTCAAAAAAGTAAAACAACAATTCAAATTCTTCTGAAACAGCGCAGAGTAGTTTACAACCCAGCACAACATATAGCCACCAGAACAAACTTCGAAAAACTCAAAAAAGTAAAAAAAATCTCAAAATCTTCTGAAACAGCGGAGAGTAGTTTAGTGCCAAGCACAACCCATGCACTAGGTGAAAGTTCGAAAACCTCAAAAAAGTATAGAAATAACTCGAAATCTTCTGAAACAGCGCAGGGTAGTGTAGAACCCAGCACAACACATATACACCAGGAGAAACTTCGAAAAACTCAAAAAAGTAATGAAATAACTCGAAAACCTCAAAAACAGCGAAGAGTAGTTGAGTGCCCAGCACAACACATACGCAACATGAGAAACTTCGAAAAACTCAAAAAAGTAATGAAGTAACTCAAAAACCTCTGAAACAGAGCAGAATAGTTTAGAACCCAGCACAACACATAGGCACCAGGCGAAACTTCTAAAAACTCAAAAAAGTAAAACAACAATTCAAATTCTTCTGAAACTGCGGAGAGTAGTGTAGTTAAGTAGCACAACACATACGCAACATGAGAGCCTTCGAAAAACTCAAATAAGTAATGACATAACTCGAAAACCTCTAAAACAGCGGAGAGTAGTTGAGAACCCAGCACAACACATACGCAACATGAGAAACTTCGAAAAACTCAAAAATGTAAAAAAACAACTCAAATTCTTCTGAAACTGCGGAGAGTAGTGTAGTTAAGCAGCACAACACATACGCAACATGAGAACATGAGGTTTTCGAAAAAGTAATGAAGTAACTCAAAAACCTCTGAAACAGAGCAGAGTAGTTTAGAACCCAGCACAACACATAGGCACCAGGAGAAACTTCTAAAAACTCAAAAAAGTAAAAAAACAACTCAAATTCTTCTGAAACTGCGGAGAGTAGTGTAGTTAAGCAGCACAACACATACGCAACATGAGAACCTTCGAAAAACTCAAATAAGTAATGACATAACTCAAAAACCTCTAAAACAGCGGAGAGTAGTTGAGAACCCAGCACAATCCATATGCACCAGGAGAAACTTCGAAAAACTCAAAAAAGTAATGGAATAACTCAAAAACCTCTGAAACAGCGCAGAGTAGTTTACAACCCAGCACAACATATAGCCACCAGAACAAACTTCGAAAAACTCAAAAAAGTAAAAAAATATCTCAAAATCTTCTGAAACAGCGGAGAGTAGTTTAGTGCCAAGCACAACCCATATGCACTAGGAGAAAGTTCGAAAACCTCAAAAAAGTATAGAAATAACTCGAAATCTTCTGAAACAGCGTAGAGTAGTGTAGAACCCAGCACAACACATATACACCAGGAGAAACTTCGAAAAACTCAAACAAGTAAAAAAACAACTCAAATTCTTCTGAAACTGCGGAGAGTAGTGCAGTTAAGCAGCACAACACATACGCAACATGAGAACCTTCGAAAAAGTCAAATAAGTAATGACATAACTCGAAAACCTCTAAAACAGCGGAGAGTAGTTGAGAACCCAGCACAATCCATATACACCAGGAGAAACTTCGAAAAACTCAAAAAAGTAATGGAATAACTCAAAAACCTCTGAAACAGCGCAGAGTAGTTTACAACCCAGCACAACATATAGCCACCAGAACAAAATTCGAAAAACTCAAAAAAGTAAAAAAATATCTCAAAATCTTCTGAAACAGCGGAGAGTAGTTTAGTGCCAAGCACAACCCATATGCACTAGGTGAAAGTTCGAAAACCTCAAAAAAGTATAGAAATAACTCGAAATCTTCTGAAACAGCGTAGCGTAGTGTAGAACCCAAAACAACACATATACACCAGGAGAAACTTCGAAAATCTCAAAAAAGTAATGACATAACTCGAAAACCTCTAAAACTGCGAAGAGTAGTTGAGAACCCAGCACAACACATACGCAACATGAGAAACTTCGAAAAACTCAAAAAAGTAATGAACTAACTCAAAAACCTCTGAAACAGAGCAGAGTAGTTTAGAACCCAGCACAATACATAGGCACCAGGAGAAACTTCTAAAAACTCAAAAAAGTAAAAAAACAACTCAAATTCTTCTGAAACTGCGGAGAATAGTGTAGTTAAGCAGCACAACACATACGCAACATGAGAGCCTTCGAAAAACTCAAATAAGTAATGACATAACTCGAAAACCTCGAAAACAGCGGAGAGTAGTTGAGAACCCAGCACAACACATACGCAACATGAGAAACTTCGAAAAACTCAAAAAAGTAAAAAAATATCTCAAAATCTTCTGAAACAGCGGAGAGTAGTTGAGAACCCAGCACAACACATACGCAACTTGAAAAACTTCGACAAACTCAAAAAAGTAATGAAGTAACTCAAAAACCTCTGAAACAGAGCAGAGTAGTTTAGAACCCAGCACAACACATAGGCACCAGGAGAAACTTCTAAAAACTCAAAAAGTAAAAAAACAACTCAAATTCTTCTGAAACTGCGGAGAGTAGTGTAGTTAAGCAGCACAACACATACGCAACATGAGAACCTTCGAAAAACTCAAATAAGTAATGACATAACTCGAAAACCTATAAAACAGCGAAGAGTAGTTGAGAACCCAGCACAACACATACGCAACATGAGAAACTTCGAAAAACTCAAAAAAGTAATGAAGTAACTCAAAAACCTCTGAAACAGAGCAGAGTAGTTTAGAACCCAGCACAACACATAGGCACCAGGAGAAACTTCTAAAAACTCAAAAAAGTAAAAAAACAACTCAAATTCTTCTGAAACTGCGGAGAGTAGTGTAGTTAAGCAGCACAACACATACGCAACATGAGAACCTTCGAAAAACTCAAATAAGTAATGACATAACTCGAAAACCTCGAAAACAGCGCAGAGTAGTTTACAACCCAGCACAACATATAGCCACCAGAACAAACTTCGAAAAACTCAAAAAAGTAAAAAAATATCTCAAAATCTTCTGAAACAGCGGAGAGTAGTTTAGTGCCAAGCACAACCCATATGCACTAGGAGAAAGTTCGAAAACCTCAAAAAAGTATAGAAATAACTCGAAATCTTCTGAAACAGCGTCGAGTAGTTTAGTGCCAAGCACAACCCATATGCACTAGGTGAAAGTTCGAAAAACTCAAAAAAGTATAGAAATAACTCGAAATCTTCTGAAACAGCGTAGCGTAGTGTAGAACCCAAAACAACACATATACACCAGGAGAAACTTCGAAAATCTCAAAAAAGTAATGACATAACTCGAAAACCTCTAAAACTGCGAAGAGTAGTTGAGAACCCAGCACAACACATACGCAACATGAGAAACTTCGAAAAACTCAAAAAAGTAATGAACTAACTCAAAAACCTCTGAAACAGAGCAGAGTAGTTTAGAACCCAGCACAATACATAGGCACCAGGAGAAACTTCTAAAAACTCAAAAAAGTAAAAAAACAACTCAAATTCTTCTGAAACTGCGGAGAGTAGTGTAGTTAAGCAGCACAACACATACGCAACATGAGAGCCTTCGAAAAACTCAAATAAGTAATGACATAACTCGAAAACCTCTAAAACAGCGGAGAGTAGTTGAGAACCCAGCACAACACATACGCAACATGAGAAACTTCGAAAAACTCAAAAAAGTAAAAAAATATCTCAAAATCTTCTGAAACAGCGGAGAGTAGTTGAGAACCCAGCACAACACATACGCAACTTGAAAAACTTCGAAAAACTCAAAAAAGTAATGAAGTAACTCAAAAACCTCTGAAACAGAGCAGAGTAGTTTAGAACCCAGCACAACACATAGGCACCAGGAGAAACTTCTAAAAACTCAAAAAAGTAAAAAAACAACTCAAATTCTTCTGAAACTGCGGAGAGTAGTGTAGTTAAGCAGCACAACACATACGCAACATGAGAACCTTCGAAAAACTCAAATAAGTAATGACATAACTCGAAAACCTCGAAAACAGCGCAGAGTAGTTTACAACCCAGCACAACATATAGCCACCAGAACAAACTTCGAAAAACTCAAAAAAGTAAAAAAATATCTCAAAATCTTCTGAAACAGCGGAGAGTAGTTTAGTGCCAAGCACAACCCATATGCACTAGGAGAAAGTTCGAAAACCTCAAAAAAGTATAGAAATAACTCGAAATCTTCTGAAACAGCGTCGAGTAGTTTAGTGCCAAGCACAACCCATATGCACTAGGTGAAAGTTCGAAAAACTCAAAAAAGTATAGAAATAACTCGAAATCTTCTGAAACAGCGTAGCGTAGTGTAGAACCCAAAACAACACATATACACCAGGAGAAACTTCGAAAATCTCAAAAAAGTAATGACATAACTCGAAAACCTCTAAAACTGCGAAGAGTAGTTGAGAACCCAGCACAACACATACGCAACATGAGAAACTTCGAAAAACTCAAAAAAGTAATGAACTAACTCAAAAACCTCTGAAACAGAGCAGAGTAGTTTAGAACCCAGCACAATACATAGGCACCAGGAGAAACTTCTAAAAACTCAAAAAAGTAAAAAAACAACTCAAATTCTTCTGAAACTGCGGAGAGTAGTGTAGTTAAGCAGCACAACACATACGCAACATGAGAGCCTTCGAAAAACTCAAATAAGTAATGACATAACTCGAAAACCTCTAAAACAGCGGAGAGTAGTTGAGAACCCAGCACAACACATACGCAACATGAGAAACTTCGAAAAACTCAAAAAAGTAAAAAAATATCTCAAAATCTTCTGAAACAGCGGAGAGTAGTTGAGAACCCAGCACAACACATACGCAACTTGAAAAACTTCGAAAAACTCAAAAAAGTAATGAAGTAACTCAAAAACCTCTGAAACAGAGCAGAGTAGTTTAGAACCCAGCACAACACATAGGCACCAGGAGAAACTTCTAAAAACTCAAAAAGTAAAAAAACAACTCAAATTCTTCTGAAACTGCGGAGAGTAGTGTAGTTAAGCAGCACAACACATACGCAACATGAGAACCTTCGAAAAACTCAAATAAGTAATGACATAACTCGAAAACCTATAAAACAGCGAAGAGTAGTTGAGAACCCAGCACAACACATACGCAACATGAGAAACTTCGAAAAACTCAAAAAAGTAATGGAATAACTCAAAAACCTCTGAAACAGAGCAGAGTAGTTTAGAACCCAGCACAACACATAGGCACCAGGAGAAACTTCTAAAAACTCAAAAAAGTAAAAAAACAACTCAAATTCTTCTGAAACTGCGGAGAGTAGTGTAGTTAAGCAGCACAACACATACGCAACATGAGAACCTTCGAAAAACTCAAATAAGTAATGACATAACTCGAAAACCTCTAAAACAGCGGAGAGTAGTTGAGAACCCAGCACAATCCATATACACCAGGAGAAACTTCGAAAAACTCAAAAAAGTAATGGAATAACTCAAAAACCTCTGAAACAGCGCAGAGTAGTTTACAACCCAGCACAACATATAGCCACCAGAACAAACTTCGAAAAACTCAAAAAAGTAAAAAAATATCTCAAAATCTTCTGAAACAGCGGAGAGTAGTTTAGTGCCAAGCACAACCCATATGCACTAGGTGAAAGTTCAAAAACCTCAAAAAAGTATAGAAATAACTCGAAATCTTCTGAAACAGCGTAGCGTAGTGTAGAACCCAAAACAACACATATACACCAGGAGAAACTTCGAAAAACTCAAAAAAGTAATGAAATAACTCGTAAACCTCTAAAACAGCGAACAGTCGTTGAGAACCTTTTAACAACACATCCGCAAAATGAGAAACTTCGAAAAACTCAAAAAACTAATGAAATAACTCGAAAACCTCAAAAACAGCGGGGAGTAGTTGAGAACCCAGCACAACACATACGCAACTTGAGAAACTTCGAAAAACTCAAAAAAGTAATGGAATAACTCAAAAACCTCTGAAACAGCGCAGAGTAGTTTACAACCCAGCACAACATATAGCCACCAGAACAAACTTCGAAAAACTCAAAAAAGTAAAAAAAATCTCAAAATCTTCTGAAACAGCGGAGAGTAGTTTAGTGCCAAGCACAACCCATATGCACTAGGTGAAAGTTCGAAAAACTCAAAAAAGTATAGAAATAACTCGAAATCTTCTGAAACAGCGTAGCGTAGTGTAGAACCCAAAACAACACATATACACCAGGAGAAACTTCGAAAATCTCAAAAAAGTAATGACATAACTCGAAAACCTCTAAAACTGCGAAGAGTAGTTGAGAACCCAGCACAACACATACGCAACATGAGAAACTTCGAAAAACTCAAAAAAGTAATGAACTAACTCAAAAACCTCTGAAACAGAGCAGAGTAGTTTAGAACCCAGCACAATACATAGGCACCAGGAGAAACTTCTAAAAACTCAAAAAAGTAAAAAAACAACTCAAATTCTTCTGAAACTGCGGAGAGTAGTGTAGTTAAGCAGCACAACACATACGCAACATGAGAGCCTTCGAAAAACTCAAATAAGTAATGACATAACTCGAAAACCTCTAAAACAGCGGAGAGTAGTTGAGAACCCAGCACAACATATAGCCACCAGAACAAACTTCGAAAAACTCAAAAAAGTAAAAAAAATCTCAAAATCTTCTGAAACAGCGGAGAGTAGTTTAGTGCCAAGCACAACCCATATGCACTAGGAGAAAGTTCGAAAACCTCAAAAAAGTATAGAAATAACTCGAAATCTTCTGAAACAGCGTAGCGTAGTGTAGAAACCAAAACAACACATATACACCAGGAGAAACTTCGAAAAACTCAAAAAAGTAATGAAATAACTCGAAAACCTCAAAAACAGCGAAGAGTAGTTGAGTGCCCAGCACAACACATACGCAACATGAGAAACTTCGAAAAACTCAAAAAAGTAATGAAGTAACTCAAAAACCTCTGAAACAGAGCAGAGTAGTTTAGAACCCAGCACAATACATAGGCACCAGGAGAAACTTCTAAAAACTCAAAAAAGTAAAAAAACAACTCAAATTCTTCTGAAACTGCGGAGAGTAGTGTAGTTAAGCTGCACAACACATACGCAACATGAGAGCCTTCGAAAAACTCAAATAAGTAATGACATAACTCGAAAACCTCGAAAACAGCGGAGAGTAGTTGAGTGCCCAGCACAACACATACGCAACATGAGAAACTTCGAAAAACTCAAAAAAGTAATGAAGTAACTCAAAAACCTCTGAAACAGAGCAGAGTAGTTTAGAACCCAGCACAATACATAGGCACCAGGAGAAACTTCTAAAAACTCAAAAAAGTAAAAAAACAACTCAAATTCTTCTGAAACTGCGGAGAGTAGTGTAGTTAAGCAGCACAACACATACGCAACATGAGAGCCTTCGAAAAACTCAAATAAGTAATGACATAACTCGAAAACCTCTAAAACAGCGGAGAGTAGTTGAGAACCCAGCACAACACATACGCAACATGAGAAACTTCGAAAAACTCAAAAAAGTAAAAAAATATCTCAAAATCTTCTGAAACAGCGGAGAGTAGTTGAGAACCCAGCACAACACATACGCAACTTGAAAAACTTCGAAAAACTCAAAAAAGTAATGAAGTAACTCAAAAACCTCTGAAACAGAGCAGAGTAGTTTAGAACCCAGCACAACACATAGGCACCAGGAGAAACTTCTAAAAACTCAAAAAGTAAAAAAACAACTCAAATTCTTCTGAAACTGCGGAGAGTAGTGTAGTTAAGCAGCACAACACATACGCAACATGAGAACCTTCGAAAAACTCAAATAAGTAATGACATAACTCGAAAACCTATAAAACAGCGAAGAGTAGTTGAGAACCCAGCACAAAACATACGCAACATGAGAAACTTCGAAAAACTCAAAAAAGTAATGGAATAACTCAAAAACCTCTGAAACAGAGCAGAGTAGTTTAGAACCCAGCACAACACATAGGCACCAGGAGAAACTTCTAAAAACTCAAAAAAGTAAAAAAACAACTCAAATTCTTCTGAAACTGCGGAGAGTAGTGTAGTTAAGCAGCACAACACATACGCAACATGAGAACCTTCGAAAAACTCAAATAAGTAATGACATAACTCGAAAACCTCTAAAACAGCGGAGAGTAGTTGAGAACCCAGCACAAGCCATATACACCAGGAGAAACTTCGAAAAACTCAAAAAAGTAATGGAATAACTCAAAAACCTCTGAAACAGCGCAGAGTAGTTTACAACCCAGCACAACATATAGCCACCAGAACAAACTTCGAAAAACTCAAAAAAGTAAAAAAATATCTCAAAATCTTCTGAAACAGCGGAGAGTAGTTTAGTGCCAAGCACAACCCATATGCACTAGGTGAAAGTTCAAAAACCTCAAAAAAGTATAGAAATAACTCGAAATCTTCTGAAACAGCGTAGCGTAGTGTAGAACCCAAAACAACACATATACACCAGGAGAAACTTCGAAAAACTCAAAAAAGTAATGAAATAACTCGTAAACCTCTAAAACAGCGAACAGTCGTTGAGAACCTTTTAACAACACATCCGCAAAATGAGAAACTTCGAAAAACTCAAAAAACTAATGAAATAACTCGAAAACCTCAAAAACAGCGGGGAGTAGTTGAGAACCCAGCACAACACATACGCAACTTGAGAAACTTCGAAAAACTCAAAAAAGTAATGGAATAACTCAAAAACCTCTGAAACAGCGCAGAGTAGTTTACAACCCAGCACAACATATAGCCACCAGAACAAACTTCGAAAAACTCAAAAAAGTAAAAAAATATCTCAAAATCTTCTGAAACAGCGGAGAGTAGTTTAGTGCCAAGCACAACCCATATGCACTAGGTGAAAGTTCGAAAACCTCAAAAAAGTATAGAAATAACTCGAAATCTTCTGAAACAGCGTAGCGTAGTGTAGAACCCAAAACAACACATATACACCAGGAGAAACTTCGAAAATCTCAAAAAAGTAATGACATAACTCGAAAACCTCTAAAACTGCGAAGAGTAGTTGAGAACCCAGCACAACACATACGCAACATGAGAAACTTCGAAAAACTCAAAAAAGTAATGAACTAACTCAAAAACCTCTGAAACAGAGCAGAGTAGTTTAGAACCCAGCACAATACATAGGCACCAGGAGAAACTTCTAAAAACTCAAAAAAGTAAAAAAACAACTCAAATTCTTCTGAAACTGCGGAGAGTGGTGTAGTTAAGCAGCACAACACATACGCAACATGAGAGCCTTCGAAAAACTCAAATAAGTAATGACATAACTCGAAAAACTCGAAATCTTCTGAAACAGCGTAGCGTAGTGTAGAACCCAAAACAACACATATACACCAGGAGAAACTTCGAAAAACTCAAAAAAGTAATGAAATAACTCGTAAACCTCTAAAACAGCGAACAGTCGTTGAGAACCTTTTAACAACACATCCGCAAAATGAGAAACTTCGAAAAACTCAAAAAACTAATGAAATAACTCGAAAACCTCAAAAACAGCGGAGAGTAGTTGAGAACCCAGCACAACACATACGCAACATGAGAAACTTCGAAAAACTCAAAAAAGTAATGGAATAACTCAAAAACCTCTGAAACAGCGCAGAGTAGTTTACAACCCAGCACAACATATAGCCACCAGAACAAACTTCGAAAAACTCAAAAAAGTAAAAACATATCTCAAAATCTTCTGAAACAGCGGAGAGTAGTTTAGTGCCAAGCACAACCCATATGCACTAGGTGAAAGTTCAAAAACCTCAAAAAAGTATAGAAATAACTCGAAATCTTCTGAAACAGCGTAGCGTAGTGTAGAACCCAAAACAACACATATACACCAGGAGAAACTTCGAAAAACTCAAAAAAGTAATGAAATACCTCGTAAACCTCTAAAACAGCGAACAGTCGTTGAGAACCTTTTAACAACACATCCGCAAAATGAGAAACTTCGAAAAACTCAAAAAACTAATGAAATAACTCGAAAACCTCAAAAACAGCGGGGAGTAGTTGAGAACCCAGCACAACACATACGCAACTTGAGAAACTTCGAAAAACTCAAAAAAGTAATGGAATAACTCAAAAACCTCTGAAACAGCGCAGAGTAGTTTACAACCCAGCACAACATATAGCCACCAGAACAAACTTCGAAAAACTCAAAAAAGTAAAAAAAATCTCAAAATCTTCTGAAACAGCGGAGAGTAGTTTAGTGCCAAGCACAACCCATGCACTAGGTGAAAGTTCGAAAACCTCAAAAAAGTATAGAAATAACTCGAAATCTTCTGAAACAGCGTAGCGTAGTGTAGAAACCAAAACAACACATATACACCAGGAGAAACTTCGAAAAACTCAAAAAAGTAATGAAATAACTCGAAAATCTCTAAAACAGCGGACAGTCGTTGAGAACCTAGCACAACACATCCGCAAAATGAGAAACTTCGAAAAACTCAAAAAAGTAATGAAATAACTCGAAAACCTCAAAAACAGCGAAGAGTAGTTGAGTGCCCAGCACAACACATACGCAACATGAGAAACTTCGAAAAACTCAAAAAAGTAATGAAGTAACTCAAAAACCTCTGAAACAGAGCAGAGTAGTTTAGAACCCAGCACAATACATAGGCACCAGGGGAAACTTCTAAAAACTCAAAAAAGTAAAAAAACAACTCAAATTCTTCTGAAACTGCGGAGAGTAGTGTAGTTAAGCTGCACAACACATACGCAACATGAGAGCCTTCGAAAAACTCAAATAAGTAATGACATAACTCGAAAACCTCTAAAACAGCGGAGAGTAGTTGAGAACCCAGCACAACACATACGCAACATGAGAAACTTCGAAAAACTCAAAAAAGTAAAAAAACAACTCAAATTCTTCTGAAACTGCGGAGAGTAGTGTAGTTAAGCAGCACAACACATACGCAACATGAGAACATGAGGTTTTCGAAAAAGTAATGAAGTAACTCAAAAACCTCTGAAACAGAGCAGAGTAGTTTAGAACCCAGCACAACACATAGGCACCAGGAGAAACTTCTAAAAACTCAAAAAAGTAAAAAAACAACTCAAATTCTTCTGAAACTGCGGAGAGTAGTGTAGTTAAGCAGCACAACACATACGCAACATGAGAACCTTCGAAAAACTCAAATAAGTAATGACATAACTCGAAAACCTCTAAAACAGCGGAGAGAAGTTGAGAACCCAGCACAACACATACGCAACATGAGAAACTTCGAAAAACTCAAAAAAGTAAAAAAAATCTCAAAATCTTCTGAAACAGCGGAGAGTAGTTGAGAACCCAGCACAACACATACGCAACTTGAAAAACTTCGAAAAACTCAAAAAAGTAATGAAGTAACTCAAAAACCTCTGAAACAGAGCAGAGTAGTTTAGAACCCAGCACAACACATAGGCACCAGGAGAAACTTCGAAAAACTCAAAAAAGTAATGAAGTAACTCAAAAACCTCTGAAACAGAGCAGAGTAGTTTAGAACCCAGCACAACACATAGGCACCAGGAGAAACTTCTAAAAACTCAAAAAAGTAAAAAAACAACTCACATTCTTCTGAAACTGCGGAGAGTAGTGTAGTTAAGCAGCACAACACATACGCAACATGAGAACCTTCGAAAAACTCAAATAAGTAATGACATAACTCGAAAACCTCTAAAACAGCGGAGAGTAGTTGAGAACCCAGCACAATCCATATACACCAGGAGAAACTTCGAAAAACTCAAAAAAGTAATGGAATAACTCAAAAACCTCTGAAACAGCGCAGAGTAGTTTACAACCCAGCACAACATATAGCCACCAGAACAAACTTCGAAAAACTCAAAAAAGTAAAAAAATATCTCAAAATCTTCTGAAACAGCGGAGAGTAGTTTAGTGCCAAGCACAACCCATATGCACTAGGTGAAAGTTCAAAAACCTCAAAAAAGTATAGAAATAACTCGAAATCTTCTGAAACAGCGTAGCGTAGTGTAGAACCCAAAACAACACATATACACCAGGAGAAACTTCGAAAAACTCAAAAAAGTAATGAAATAACTCGTAAACCTCTAAAACAGCGAACAGTCGTTGAGAACCTTTTAACAACACATCCGCAAAATGAGAAACTTCGAAAAACTCAAAAAACTAATGAAATAACTCGAAAACCTCAAAAACAGCGGGGAGTAGTTGAGAACCCAGCACAACACATACGCAACTTGAGAAACTTCGAAAAACTCAAAAAAGTAATGGAATAACTCAAAAACCTCTGAAACAGCGCAGAGTAGTTTACAACCCAGCACAACATATAGCCACCAGAACAAACTTCGAAAAACTCAAAAAAGTAAAAAAATATCTCAAAATCTTCTGAAACAGCGGAGAGTAGTTTAGTGCCAAGCACAACCCATATGCACTAGGTGAAAGTTCGAAAACCTCAAAAAAGTATAGAAATAACTCGAAATCTTCTGAAACAGCGTAGCGTAGTGTAGAACCCAAAACAACACATATACACCAGGAGAAACTTCGAAAATCTCAAAAAAGTAATGACATAACTCGAAAACCTCTAAAACTGCGAAGAGTAGTTGAGAACCCAGCACAACACATACGCAACATGAGAAACTTCGAAAAACTCAAAAAAGTAATGAACTAACTCAAAAACCTCTGAAACAGAGCAGAGTAGTTTAGAACCCAGCACAATACATAGGCACCAGGAGAAACTTCTAAAAACTCAAAAAAGTAAAAAAACAACTCAAATTCTTCTGAAACTGCGGAGAGTGGTGTAGTTAAGCAGCACAACACATACGCAACATGAGAGCCTTCGAAAAACTCAAATAAGTAATGACATAACTCGAAAACCTCTAAAACAGCGGAGAGTAGTTGAGAACCCAGCACAACACATACGCAACATGAGAAACTTCGAAAAACTCAAAAAAGTAAAAAAATATCTCAAAATCTTCTGAAACAGCGGAGAGTAGTTGAGAACCCAGCACAATCCATATACACCAGGTGAAACTTCGAAAAACTCAAAAAAGTAATGGAATGACTCAAAAACCTCTGAAACAGCGCAGAGTAGTTTACAACCCAGCACAACATATAGCCACCAGAACAAACTTCGAAAAACTCAAAAAAGTAAAAAAATATCTCAAAATCTTCTGAAACAGCGGAGAGTAGTTTAGTGCCAAGCACAACCCATATGCACTAGGTGAAAGTTCAAAAACCTCAAAAAAGTATAGAAATAACTCGAAATCTTCTGAAACAGCGTAGCGTAGTGTAGAACCCAAAACAACACATATACACCAGGAGAAACTTCGAAAAACTCAAAAAAGTAATGAAATAACTCGTAAACCTCTAAAACAGCGAACAGTCGTTGAGAACCTTTTAACAACACATCCGCAAAATGAGAAACTTCGAAAAACTCAAAAAACTAATGAAATAACTCGAAAACCTCAAAAACAGCGGGGAGTAGTTGAGAACCCAGCACAACACATACGCAACTTGAGAAACTTCGAAAAACTCAAAAAAGTAATGGAATAACTCAAAAACCTCTGAAACAGCGCAGAGTAGTTTACAACCCAGCACAACATATAGCCACCAGAACAAACTTCGAAAAACTCAAAAAAGTAAAAAAAATCTCAAAATCTTCTGAAACAGCGGAGAGTAGTTTAGTGCCAAGCACAACCCATGCACTAGGTGAAAGTTCGAAAACCTCAAAAAAGTATAGAAATAACTCGAAATCTTCTGAAACAGCGTAGCGTAGTGTAGAAACCAGGAGAAACTTCGAAAAACTCAAAAAAGTAATGAAATAACTCGAAAACCTCAAAAACAGCGAAGAGTAGTTGAGTGCCCAGCACAACACATACGCAACATGAGAAACTTCGAAAAACTCAAAAAAGTAATGAAGTAACTCAAAAACCTCTGAAACAGAGCAGAGTAGTTTAGAACCCAGCACAATACATAGGCACCAGGAGAAACTTCTAAAAACTCAAAAAAGTAAAAAAACAACTCAAATTCTTCTGAAACTGCGGGGAGTAGTGTAGTTAAGCTGCACAACACATACGCAACATGAGAGCCTTCGAAAAACTCAAATAAGTAATGACATAACTCGAAAACCTCGAAAACAGCGGAGAGTAGTTGAGAACCCAGCACAACACATACGCAACATGAGAAACTTCGAAAAACTCAAAAAAGTAATGAAGTAACTCAAAAACCTCTGAAACAGAGCAGAGTAGTTTAGAACCCAGCACAATACATAGGCACCAGGAGAAACTTCTAAAAACTCAAAAAAGTAAAAAAACAACTCAAATTCTTCTGAAACTGCGGAGAGTAGTGTAGTTAAGCAGCACAACACATACGCAACATGAGAGCCTTCGAAAAACTCAAATAAGTAATGACATAACTCGAAAACCTCTAAAACAGCGGAGAGTAGTTGAGAACCCAGCACAACACATAGGCAACATGAGAAACTTCGAAAAACTCAAAAAAGTAATGGAATAACTCAAAAACCTCTGAAACAGAGCAGAGTAGTTTAGAACCCAGCACAACACATAGGCACCAGGAGAAACTTCTAAAAACTCAAATAAGTAATGACATAACTCGAAAACCTATAAAACAGCGAAGAGTAGTTGAGAACCCAGCACAATCCATATACACCAGGAGAAACTTCGAAAAACTCAAAAAAGTAAAAAAATATCTCAAAATCTTCTGAAACAGCGGAGAGTAGTTTAGTGCCAAGCACAACCCATATGCACTAGGTGAAAGTACGAAAACCTCAAAAAAGTATAGAAATAACTCGAAATCTTCTGAAACAGCGTAGCGTAGTGTAGAACACAAAACAACACATATACACCAGGAGAAACTTCGAAAAACTCAAAAAAGTAATGAAATAACTCGAAAACCTCTAAAACAGCGGACAGTCGTTGAGAACCTTTTGACAACACATCCGCAAAATGAGAAACTTCGAAAAACTCAAAAAACTAATGAAATAACTCGAAAACCTCAAAAACAGCGGGGAGTAGTTGAGAACCCAGCACAACACATACGCAACTTGAGAAACTTCGAAAAACTCAAAAAAGTAATGGAATAACTCAAAAACCTCTGAAACAGCGCAGAGTAGTTTACAACCCAGCACAACCCATATGCACTAGGAGAAAGTTCGAAAACCTCAAAAAAGTATAGAAATAACTCGAAATCTTCTGAAACAGCGCAGAGTAGTGTAGAACCCAGCACAACACATATACACCAGGAGAAACTTCGAAAAACTCAAAAAAGTAATGAAATAACTCGAAAACCTCAAAAACAGCGAAGAGTAGTTGAGTGCCCAGCACAACACATACGCAACATGAGAAACTTCGAAAAACTCAAAAAAGTAATGAAGTAACTCAAAAGCCTCTGAAACAGAGCGTAGTTTAGAACCCAGCACAATACATAGGCACCAGGGGAAACTTCTAAAAACTCAAAAAAGTAAAAAAACAACTCAAATTCTTCTGAAACTGCGGAGAGTAGTGTAGTTAAGCTGCACAACACATACGCAACATGAGAGCCTTCGAAAAACTCAAATAAGTAATGACATAACTCGAAAACCTCTAAAACAGCGGAGAGTAGTTGAGAACCCAGCACAACACATACGCAACATGAGAAACTTCGAAAAACTCAAAAAAGTAATGAAGTAACTCAAAAACCTCTGAAGCAGAGCAGAGTAGTTTAGAACCCAGCACAACACATAGGCACCAGAACAAACTTCGAAAAACTCAAAAAAGTAAAAAAATATCTCAAAATCTTCTGAAACAGCGGAGAGCAGTTTAGTGCCAAGCACAACCCATATGCACTAGGAGAAAGTTCGAAAACCTCAAAGAAGTATAGAAATAACTCGAAATCTTCTGAAACAGCGTAGAGTAGTGTAGAACCCAGCACAACACATATACACCAGGAGAAACTTCGAAAAACTCAAAAAAGTAATGAAATAACTCGAAAACCTCTAAAACAGCGGAGAGTAGTTGAGAACCCAGCACAACACATACGCAACATGAGAAACTTCGAAAAACTCAAAAAAGTAATGAAGTAACTCAAAAACCTCTGAAACAGAGCAGAGTAGTTTAGAACCCAGAACAACACATGGGCACCAGGAGAAACTTCTAAAAACTCAAAAAAGTAAAAAAACAACTCAAATTCTTCTGAAACTGCGGAGAGTAGTGTAGTTAAGCAGCACAACACATACGCAACATGAGAACCTTCGAAAAACTCAAATAAGTAATGACATAACTCGAAAACCTCTAAAACAGCGGAGAGTAGTTGAGAACCCAGCAAAATTCATATGCACCAGGAGAAACTTCGGAAAACTCAAAAAAGTAATGGAATAACTCAAAAACCTCTGAAAAAGCGCAGAGTAGTTTACAACCCAGCACAACTTATAGCCACCAGAACAAACTTAGAAAAACTCAAAAAAGTAAAAAAATATCTCAAAATCTTCTGAAACAGCGGAGAGTAGTTTAGTGCCAAGCACAACCCATATGCACTAGGAGAAAGTTCGCAAACCTCAAAAAAGTATAGAAATAACTCGAAATCTTCTGAGACAGCGTAGAGTAGTGTAGAACCCAGCACAACACATATACACCAGGAGAAACTTCGAAAAACTCAAAAAAGTAATGAAATAACTCGAACACCTCTAAAACAGCGGAGAGTAGTTGAGAACCCAGCACAACACATACGCAACATGAGAAACTTCGAAAAACTCAAAAAAGTAATGACATAACTCGAAAACCTCTAAAACAGCGAAGAGTAGTTGAGAACCCAGCACAACACATACGCAACATGAGAAACTTCGAAAAACTCAAAAAAGTAATGAAGTAACTCAAAAACCTCTGAAACAGAGCAGAGTAGTTTAGAACCCAGCACAACACATAGGCACCAGGAGAAACTTCTAAAAACTCAAAAAAGTAAAAAAACAACTCAAATTCTTCTGAAACTGCGGAGAGTAGTGTAGTTAAGCAGCACAACACATACGCAACATGAGAACCTTCGAAAAACTCAAATAAGTAATGACATAACCCGAAAACCTCTAAAACAGCGGAGAGTAGTTGAGAACCCAGCACAATCCATATGCACCAGGAGAAACTTCGAAAAACTCAAAAAAGTAATGGAATAACTCAACTCAAAAACCTCTGAAACAGCGCAGAGTAGTTTACAACCCAGCACAACATATAGCCACCACAACAAACTTCGAAAAACTCAAAAAAGTAAAAAAATATCTCAAAATCTTCTGAAACAGCGGAGATTAGTTTAGTGCGAAGCACAACCCATATGCACTAGGAGAAAGTTCGAAAACATCAAAAAAGTATAGAAATAACTCGAAATCTTCTGAGACAGCGTAGAGTAGTGTAGAACCCAGCACAACACATTTCCACCAGGAGAAACTTCGAAAAACTCAAAAAAGTAATGAAATAACTCGAAAACCTCAAAAACAGCGAAGAGTAGTTGAGTGCCCAGCACAACACATACGCAACATGAGAAACTTCGAAAAACTCAAAAAAGTAATGAAGTAACTCAAAAACCTCTGAAACAGAGCAGAGTAGTTTAGAACCCAGCACAACACAGAGGCACCAGGAGAAACTTCTAAAAACTCAAAAAAGTAAAAAAACAACTCAAATTCTTCTGAAACTGCGGAGAGTAGTGTAGTTAAGCAGCACAACACATACGCAACATGAGAACATGAGGTTTTCGAAAAAGTAATGAAGTAACTCAAAAACCTCTGAAACAGAGCAGAGTAGTTTAGAACCCAGCACAACACATAGGCACCAGGAGAAACTTCTAAAAACTCAAAAAAGTAAAAAAACAACTCAAATTCTTCTGAAACTGCGGAGAGTAGTGTAGTTAAGCAGAACAACACATACGCAACATGAGAACCTTCGAAAAACTCAAATAAGTAATGACATAACTCGAAAACCTCTAAAACAGCGGAGAGTAGTTGAGAACCCAGCACAATCCATATGCACCAGGAGAAACTTCGAAAAACTCAAAAAAGTAATGGAATAACTCAAAAACCTCTGAAACAGCGCAGAGTAGTTTACAACCCAGCACAACATATAGCCACCAGAACAAACTTCGAAAAACTCAAAAAAGTAAAAAAATATCTCAAAATCTTCTGAAATAGCGGAGAGTAGTTTAGTGCCAAGCACAACCCATATGCACTAGGAGAAATTTCGAAAACCTCAAAAAATATAGAAATAACTCGAAATCTTCTGAAACAGCGTAGAGTAGTGTAGAACCCAGCACAACACATATACACCAATAGAAACTTCGAAAAACTCAGAAAAGTAATGAAATAACTCGAAAACCTCAAAAACAGCGAAGAGTAGTTGAGTGCCCAGCACAACACATACGCAACATGAGAACCTTCGAAAAATTCAAATAAGTAATGACATAACTCGAAAACCTCTAAAACAGCGGAGAGTAGTTGAGAACCCAGCACAATCCATATGCACCAGGAGAAACTTCGAAAAACTCAAAAAAATAATGGAATAACTCAAAAACCTCTGAAACAGCGCAGAGTAGTTTACAACCCAACACAACATATAGCCACCAGAACAAACTTCGAAAAACTCAAAAAAGTAAAAAAATATCTCAAAATCTTCTGAAACAGCGGAGAGTAGTTTAGTGCCAAGCACAACCCATATGCACTAGGAGAAATTTCGAAAACCTCAAAAAAGTATAGAAATAACTCGAAATCTTCTGAAACAGCGTAGAGTAGTGTAGAACCCAGCACAACACATATACACCAGGAGAAACTTCGAAAAACTCACAAAAGTAATGAAATAACTCGAAAACCTCTAAAACAGCGAAGAGTAGTTCCCAGCACAACACATACGCAACATGAGAAACTTCGAAAAACTCAAAAAAGTAATGAAGTAACTCAAAAACCTCTGAAGCAGAGCAGAGTAGTTTAGAACCCAGCACAACACATAGGCACCAGAACAAACTTCGAAAAACTCAAAAAAGTAAAAAAATATCTCAAAATCTTCTGAAACATTGGAGAGTAGTTTAGTGCCAAGCACAACCCATATGCACTAGGAGAAAGTTCGAAAACCTCAAAAAAGTATAGAAATAACTCGAAATCTTCTGAAACAGCGTAGAGTAGTGTAGAACCCAGCACAACACATATACACCAGGAGAAACTTCGAAAAACTCAAAAAAGTAATGAAATAACTCGAAAACCTCTAAAACAGCGGAGAGTAGTTGAGAACCCAGCACAACACATACGCAACATGAGAAACTTCGAAAAACTCAAAAAAGTAATGAAGTAACTCAAAAACCTCTGAAACAGAGCAGAGTAGTTTATAACCCAGCACAACACATAGGCACCAGGAGAAACTTCTAAAAACTCAAAAAAGTAAAAAAACAACTCAAATTCTTCTGAAACTGCGGAGAGTAGTGTAGTTAAGCTGCACAACACATACGCAACATGAGAGCCTTCGAAAAACTCAAATAAGTAATGACATAACTCGAAAACCTCTAAAACAGCGGATAGTAGTTGAGAACCCAGCACAACACATACGCAACATGAGAAACTTCTAAAAACTCAAAAAAGTAAAAAAACAACTCAAATTCTTCTGAAACTGCGGAGAGTAGTGTAGTTAAGCAGCACAACACATACGCAACATGAGAACATGAGGTTTTCGAAAAAGTAATGAAGTAACTCAAAAACCTCTGAAACAGAGCAGAGTAGTTTAGAACCCAGCACAACACATAGGCACCAGGAGAAACTTCTAAAAACTCAAAAAAGTAAAAAAACAACTCAAATTCTTCTGAAACTGCGGAGAGTAGTGTAGTTAAGCAGCACAACACATACGCAACATGAGAACCTTCGAAAAACTCAAATAAGTAATGACATAACTCGAAAACCTCTAAAACAGCGGAGAGTAGTTGAGAACCCAGCACAATCCATATGCACCAGGAGAAACTTCGAAAAACTCAAAAAAGTAATGGAATAACTCAAAAACCTCTGAAACAGCGCAGAGTAGTTTACAACCCAGCACAACATATAGCCACCAGAACAAACTTCGAAAAACTCAAAAAAGTAAAAAAATATCTCAAAATCTTCTGAAATAGCGGAGAGTAGTTTAGTGCCAAGCACAACCCATATGCACTAGGAGAAATTTCGAAAACCTCAAAAAATATAGAAATAACTCGAAATCTTCTGAAACAGCGTAGAGTAGTGTAGAACCCAGCACAACACATATACACCAATAGAAACTTCGAAAAACTCAAAAAAGTAATGAAATAACTCGAAAACCTCAAAAACAGCGAAGAGTAGTTGAGTGCCCAGCACAACACATACGCAACATGAGAAACTTCGAAAAACTCAAAAAAGTAATGAAGTAACTCAAAAACCTCTGAAGCAGAGCAGAGTAGTTTAGAACCCAGCACAACACATAGGCACCAGAACAAACTTCGAAAAACTCAAAAAAGTAAAAAAATATCTCAAAATCTTCTGAAACATTGGAGAGTAGTTTAGTGCCAAGCACAACCCATATGCACTAGGAGAAAGTTCGAAAACCTCAAAAAAGTATAGAAATAACTCGAAATCTTCTGAAACAGCGTAGAGTAGTGTAGAACCCAGCACAACACATATACACCAGGAGAAACTTCGAAAAACTCAAAAAAGTAATGAAATAACTCGAAAACCTCTAAAACAGCGGAGAGTAGTTGAGAACCCAGCACAACACATACGCAACATGAGAAACTTCGAAAAACTCAAAAAAGTAATGAAGTAACTCAAAAACCTCTGAAACAGAGCAGAGTAGTTTAGAATCCAGCACAACACATAGGCACCAGGAGAAACTTCTAAAAACTCAAAAAAGTAAAAAAACAACTCAAATTCTTCTGAAACTGCGGAGAGTAGTGTAGTTAAGCTGCACAACACATACGCAACATGAGAGCCTTCGAAAAACTCAAATAAGTAATGACATAACTCGAAAACCTCTAAAACAGCGGAGAGTAGTTGAGAACCCAGCACAACACATACGCAACATGAGAAACTTCGAAAAACTCAAAAAAGTAAAAAAACAACTCAAATTCTTCTGAAACTGCGGAGAGTAGTGTAGTTAAGCAGCACAACACATACGCAACATGAGAACATGAGGTTTTCGAAAAAGTAATGAAGTAACTCAAAAACCTCTGAAACAGAGCAGAGTAGTTTAGAACCCAGCACAACACATAGGCACCAGGAGAAACTTCTAAAAACTCAAAAAAGTAAAAAAACAACTCAAATTCTTCTGAAACTGCGGAGAGTAGTGTAGTTAAGCAGCACAACACATACGCAACATGAGAACCTTCGAAAAACTCAAATAAGTAATGACATAACTCGAAAACCTCTAAAACAGCGGAGAGTAGTTGAGAACCCAGCACAATCCATATGCACCAGGAGAAACTTCGAAAAACTCAAAAAAGTAATAGAATAACTCAAAAACCTCTGAAACAGCGCAGAGTAGTTTACAACCCAGCACAACATATAGCCACCAGAACAAACTTCGAAAAACTCAAAAAAGTAAAAAAATATCTCAAAATCTTCTGAAATAGCGGAGAGTAGTTTAGTGCCAAGCACAACCCATATGCACTAGGAGAAATTTCGAAAACCTCAAAAAATATAGAAATAACTCGAAATCTTCTGAAACAGCGTAGAGTAGTGTAGAACCCAGCACAACACATACGCAACATGAGAAACTTCGAAAAACTCAAAAAAGTAATGGAATAACTCAAATTCTTCTGAAACTGCGGAGAGTAGTGTAGTTAAGCAGCACAACACATACGCAACATGAGAACCTTCGAAAAACTCAAAGAAGTAATGACATAACTCGAAAACCTCTAAAACAGCGGAGAGTAGTTGAGAACCCAGCACAACACATATACACCAGGAGAAACTTCGAAAAACTCAAAAAAGTAATGAAATAACTCGAAAACCTCTAAAACAGCGGAGAGTAGTTGAGAACCCAGCACAACACATACGCAACATGAGAAACTTCGAAAAACTCAAAAAAGTAATGAAGTAACTCAAAAACCTCTGAAACAGAGCAGAGTAGTTTAGAACCCAGCACAACACATAGGCACCAGGAGAAACTTCTAAAAACTCAAAAAAGTAAAAAAACAACTCAAATTCTTATGAAACTGCGGACAGTCGTTGAGAACCTAGCACAACACATATGCAACATGAGAAACTTCGAAAAACTCAAAAAAGTAATGACATAACTCGAAAACCTCTAAAACAGCGGAGAGTAGTTGAGAACCCAGCACAATCCATATGCACCAGGAGAAACTTCGAAAAACTCAAAAAAGTAATGGAATAACTCAAAAACCTCTGAAACAGCGCAGAGTAGTTTACAACCCAGCACAACATATAGCCACCAGAACAAACTTCGAAAAACTCAAAAAAGTAAAAAAATATCTCAAAATCTTCTGAAACAGCGGAGAGTAGTTTAGTGCCAAGCACAACCCATATGCACAAGGAGAAAGTTCGAAAACCTCAAAAAAGTATAGAAATAACTCGAAATCTTCTGAGACAGCGTAGAGTAGTGTAGAACCCAGCACAACACATATACACCAGGAGAAACTTCGAAAAACTCAAAAAAGTAATGAAATAACTCGAAAACCTCCAAAACAGCGGACAGTCGTTGAGAACCTAGCACAACACATACGCAACATGAGAAACTTCGAAAAACTCAAACAAGTAATGACATAACTCGAAAACCTCGAAAACAGCGAAGAGTAGTTGAGAACCCAGCACAACACATACGCAACATGAGAAACTTCGAAAAACTCAAAAAAGTAATGGAATAACTCAAAAACCTCTGAAACAGAGCAGAGTAGTTTAGAACCCAGCACAACACATAGGTACCAGGAGAAACTTCTAAAAACTCAAAAAAGTAAAAAAACAACTCAAATTCTTCTGAAACTGCGGAGAGTAGTGTAGTTAAGCAGCACAACACATACGCAACATGAGAACCTTCGAAAAACTCAAATAAGTAATGACATAACTCGAAAACCTCTAAAACAGCGGAGAGTAGTTGAGAACCCAGCACAATCCATATGCACCAGGAGAAACTTCGAAAAACTCAAAAAAGTAATGGAATAACTCAAAAACCTCTGAAACAGCGCAGAGTAGTTTACAACCCAGCAAAACATATAGCCACCAGAACAAACTTCGAAAAACTCAAAAAAGTAAAAAAATATCTCAAAATCTTCTGAAACAGCGGAGAGTAGTTTAGTGCCAAGCACAACCCATATGCACTAGGAGAAAGTTCGAAAACCTCAAAAAAGTATAGAAATAACTCGAAATCTTCTGAAACAGCTTAGAGTAGTGTAGAACCCAGCACAACACATATACACCAGGAGAAACTTCGAAAAACTCAAAAAAGTAATGAAATAACTCGAAAACCTCAAAAACAACGAAGAGTAGTTGAGTGCCCAGCACAACACATACGCAACATGAGAAACTTCGAAAAACTCAAAAAAGTAATGAAGTAACTCAAAAACCTCTAAAACAGAGCAGAATAGTTTAGAACCCAGCACAATACATAGGCACCAGGAGAAACTTCTAAAAACTCAAAAAAGTAAAAAAAACAACTCAAATTCTTCTGAAACTGCGGAGAGTAGTGTAGTTAAGCAGCACAACACATACGCAACATGAGAGCCTTCGAAAAACTCAAATAAGTAATGACATAACTTGAAAACCTCTAAAACAGCGGAGAGTAGTTGAGAACCCAGCACAACACATACGCAACATGAGAAACTTCGAAAAACTCAAAAAAGTAATGAAGTAACTCAAAAACCTCTGAAGCAGAGCAGAGTAGTTTAGAACCCAGCACAACACATAGGCACCAGAACAAACTTCGAAAAACTCAAAAAAGTAAAAAAATATCTCAAAATCTTCTGAAACAGCGGAGAGCAGTTTAGTGCCAAGCACAACCCATATGCACTAGGAGAAAGTTCGAAAACCTCAAAGAAGTATAGAAATAACTCGAAATCTTCTGAAACAGCGTAGAGTAGTGTAGAACCCAGCACAACACATATACACCAGGAGAAACTTCGAAAAACTCAAAAAAGTAATGAAATAACTCGAAAACCTCTAAAACAGCGGAGAGTAGTTGAGAACCCAGCACAACACATAGGCACCAGAACAAACTTCGAAAAACTCAAAAAAGTAAAAAAATATCTCAAAATCTTCTGAAACAGCGGAGAGCAGTTTAGTGCCAAGCACAACCCATATGCACTAGGAGAAAGTTCGAAAACCTCAAAGAAGTATAGAAATAACTCGAAAACCTCTATAACAGCGAAGAGTAGTTGAGAACCCAGCACAACACATACGCAACATGAGAAACTTCGAAAAACTCAAAAAAGTAATGGAATAACTCAAAAACCTCTGAAACAGAGCAGAGTAGTTTAGAACCCAGCACAACACATAGGTACCAGGAGAAACTTCTAAAAACTCAAAAAAGTAAAAAAACAACTCAAATTCTTCTGAAACTGCGGAGAGTAGTGTAGTTAAGCAGCACAACACATACGCAACATGAGAACCTTCGAAAAACTCAAATAAGTAATGACATAACTCGAAAACCTCTAAAACAGCGGAGAGTAGTTGAGAACCCAGCACAATCCATATGCACCAGGAGAAACTTCGAAAAACTCAAAAAAGTAATGGAATAACTCAAAAACCTCTGAAACAGCGCAGAGTAGTTTACAACCCAGCAAAACATATAGCCACCAGAACAAACTTCGAAAAACTCAAAAAAGTAAAAAAATATCTCAAAATCTTCTGAAACAGCGGAGAGTAGTTTAGTGCCAAGCACAACCCATATGCACTAGGAGAAAGTTCGAAAACCTCAAAAAAGTATAGAAATAACTCGAAATCTTCTGAAACAGCTTAGAGTAGTGTAGAACCCAGCACAACACATATACACCAGGAGAAACTTCGAAAAACTCAAAAAAGTAATGAAATAACTCGAAAACCTCAAAAACAACGAAGAGTAGTTGAGTGCCCAGCACAACACATACGCAACATGAGAAACTTCGAAAAACTCAAAAAAGTAATGAAGTAACTCAAAAACCTCTAAAACAGAGCAGAGTAGTTTAGAACCCAGCACAATACATAGGCACCAGGAGAAACTTCTAAAAACTCAAAAAAGTAAAAAAAACAACTCAAATTCTTCTGAAACTGCGGAGAGTAGTGTAGTTAAGCAGCACAACACATACGCAACATGAGAGCCTTCGAAAAACTCAAATAAGTAATGACATAACTTGAAAACCTCTAAAACAGCGGAGAGTAGTTGAGAACCCAGCACAACACATACGCAACATGAGAAACTTCGAAAAACTCAAAAAAGTAATGAAGTAACTCAAAAACCTCTGAAGCAGAGCAGAGTAGTTTAGAACCCAGCACAACACATAGGCACCAGAACAAACTTCGAAAAACTCAAAAAAGTAAAAAAATATCTCAAAATCTTCTGAAACAGCGGAGAGCAGTTTAGTGCCAAGCACAACCCATATGCACTAGGAGAAAGTTCGAAAACCTCAAAGAAGTATAGAAATAACTCCAAATCTTCTGAAACAGCGTAGAGTAGTGTAGAACCCAGCACAACACATATACACCAGGAGAAACTTCGAAAAACTCAAAAAAGTAATGAAATAACTCGAAAACCTCTAAAACAGCGGAGAGTAGTTGAGAACCCAGCACAACACATACGCAACATGAGAAACTTCGAAAAACTCAAAAAAGTAATGAAGTAACTCAAAAACCTCTGAAACAGAGCAGAGTAGTTTAGAACCCAGAACAACACATGGGCACCAGGAGAAACTTCTAAAAACTCAAAAAAGTAAAAAAACAACTCAAATTCTTCTGAAACTGCGGAGAGTAGTGTAGTTAAGCAGCACAACACATACGCAACATGAGAACCTTCGAAAAACTCAAATAAGTAATGACATAACTCGAAAACCTCTAAAACAGCGGAGAGTAGTTGAGAACCCAGCAAAATTCATATGCACCAGGAGAAACTTCGGAAAACTCAAAAAAGTAATGGAATAACTCAAAAACCTCTGAAAAAGCGCAGAGTAGTTTACAACCCAGCACAACTTATAGCCACCAGAACAAACTTAGAAAAACTCAAAAAAGTAAAAAAATATCTCAAAATCTTCTGAAACAGCGGAGAGTAGTTTAGTGCCAAGCACAACCCATATGCACTAGGAGAAAGTTCGCAAACCTCAAAAAAGTATAGAAATAACTCGAAATCTTCTGAGACAGCGTAGAGTAGTGTAGAACCCAGCACAACACATATACACCAGGAGAAACTTCGAAAAACTCAAAAAAGTAATGAAATAACTCGAACACCTCTAAAACAGCGGAGAGTAGTTGAGAACCCAGCACAACACATACGCAACATGAGAAACTTCGAAAAACTCAAAAAAGTAATGACATAACTCGAAAACCTCTAAAACAGCGAAGAGTAGTTGAGAACCCAGCACAACACATACGCAACATGAGAAACTTCGAAAAACTCAAAAAAGTAATGAAGTAACTCAAAAACCTCTGAAACAGAGCAGAGTAGTTTAGAACCCAGCACAACACATAGGCACCAGGAGAAACTTCTAAAAACTCAAAAAAGTAAAAAAACAACTCAAATTCTTCTGAAACTGCGGAGAGTAGTGTAGTTAAGCAGCACAACACATACGCAACATGAGAACCTTCGAAAAACTCAAATAAGTAATGACATAACTCGAAAACCTCTAAAACAGCGGAGAGTAGTTGAGAACCCAGCACAATCCATATGCACCAGGAGAAACTTCGAAAAACTCAAAAAAGTAATGGAATAACTCAAAAACCTCTGAAACAGCGCAGAGTAGTTTACAACCCAGCACAACATATAGCCACCAGAACAAACTTCGAAAAACTCAAAAAAGTAAAAAAATATCTCAAAATCTTCTGAAACAGCGGAGATTAGTTTAGTGCGAAGCACTCCCCATATGCACTAGGAGAAAGTTCGAAAACATCAAAAAAGTATAGAAATAACTCGAAATCTTCTGAGACAGCGTAGAGTAGTGTAGAACCCAGCACAACACATTTCCACCAGGAGAAACTTCGAAAAACTCAAAAAAGTAATGAAATAACTCGAAAACCTCAAAAACAGCGAAGAGTAGTTGAGTGCCCAGCACAACACATACGCAACATGAGAAACTTCGAAAAACTCAAAAAAGTAATGAAGTAACTCAAAAACCTCTGAAACAGAGCAGAGTAGTTTAGAACCCAGCACAACACAGAGGCACCAGGAGAAACTTCTAAAAACTCAAAAAAGTAAAAAAACAACTCAAATTCTTCTGAAACTGCGGAGAGTAGTGTAGTTAAGCAGCACAACACATACGCAACATGAGAACATGAGGTTTTCGAAAAAGTAATGAAGTAACTCAAAAACCTCTGAAACAGAGCAGAGTAGTTTAGAACCCAGCACAACACATAGGCACCAGGAGAAACTTCTAAAAACTCAAAAAAGTAAAAAAACAACTCAAATTCTTCTGAAACTGCGGAGAGTAGTGTAGTTAAGCAGCACAACACATACGCAACATGAGAACCTTCGAAAAACTCAAATAAGTAATGACATAACTCGAAAACCTCTAAAACAGCGGAGAGTAGTTGAGAACCCAGCACAATCCATATGCACCAGGAGAAACTTCGAAAAACTCAAAAAAGTAATGGAATAACTCAAAAACCTCTGAAACAGCGCAGAGTAGTTTACAACCCAGCACAACATATAGCCACCAGAACAAACTTCGAAAAACTCAAAAAAGTAAAAAAATATCTCAAAATCTTCTGAAATAGCGGAGAGTAGTTTAGTGCCAAGCACAACCCATATGCACTAGGAGAAATTTCGAAAACCTCAAAAAATATAGAAATAACTCGAAATCTTCTGAAACAGCGCAGAGTAGTGTAGAACCCAGCACAACACATATACACCAATAGAAACTTCGAAAAACTCAGAAAAGTAATGAAATAACTCGAAAACCTCAAAAACAGCGAAGAGTAGTTGAGTGCCCAGCACAACACATACGCAACATGAGAACCTTCGAAAAACTCACAAAAGTAATGAAATAACTCGAAAACCTCTAAAACAGCGAAGAGTAGTTCCCAGCACAACACATACGCAACATGAGAAACTTCGAAAAACTCAAAAAAGTAATGAAGTAACTCAAAAACCTCTGAAGCAGAGCAGAGTAGTTTAGAACCCAGCACAACACATAGGCACCAGAACAAACTTCGAAAAACTCAAAAAAGTAAAAAAATATCTCAAAATCTTCTGAAACATTGGAGAGTAGTTTAGTGCCAAGCACAACCCATATGCACTAGGAGAAAGTTCGAAAACCTCAAAAAAGTATAGAAATAACTCGAAATCTTCTGAAACAGCGTAGAGTAGTGTAGAACCCAGCACAACACATATACACCAGGAGAAACTTCGAAAAACTCAAAAAAGTAATGAAATAACTCGAAAACCTCTAAAACAGCGGAGAGTAGTTGAGAACCCAGCACAACACATACGCAACATGAGAAACTTCGAAAAACTCAAAAAAGTAATGAAGTAACTCAAAAACCTCTGAAACAGAGCAGAGTAGTTTAGAACCCAGCACAACACATAGGCACCAGGAGAAACTTCTAAAAACTCAAAAAAGTAAAAAAACAACTCAAATTCTTCTGAAACTGCGGAGAGTAGTGTAGTTAAGCTGCACAACACATACGCAACATGAGAGCCTTCGAAAAACTCAAATAAGTAATGACATAACTCGAAAACCTCTAAAACAGCGGATAGTAGTTGAGAACCCAGCACAACACATACGCAACATGAGAAACTTCTAAAAACTCAAAAAAGTAAAAAAACAACTCAAATTCTTCTGAAACTGCGGAGAGTAGTGTAGTTAAGCAGCACAACACATACGCAACATGAGAACATGAGGTTTTCGAAAAAGTAATGAAGTAACTCAAAAACCTCTGAAACAGAGCAGAGTAGTTTAGAACCCAGCACAACACATAGGCACCAGGAGAAACTTCTAAAAACTCAAAAAAGTAAAAAAACAACTCAAATTCTTCTGAAACTGCGGAGAGTAGTGTAGTTAAGCAGCACAACACATACGCAACATGAGAACCTTCGAAAAACTCAAATAAGTAATGACATAACTCGAAAACCTCTAAAACAGCGGAGAGTAGTTGAGAACCCAGCACAATCCATATGCACCAGGAGAAACTTCGAAAAACTCAAAAAAGTAATGGAATAACTCAAAAACCTCTGAAACAGCGCAGAGTAGTTTACAACCCAGCACAACATATAGCCACCAGAACAAACTTCGAAAAACTCAAAAAAGTAAAAAAATATCTCAAAATCTTCTGAAATAGCGGAGAGTAGTTTAGTGCCAAGCACAACCCATATGCACTAGGAGAAATTTCGAAAACCTCAAAAAATATAGAAATAACTCGAAATCTTCTGAAACAGCGTAGAGTAGTGTAGAACCCAGCACAACACATATACACCAATAGAAACTTCGAAAAACTCAAAAAAGTAATGAAATAACTCGAAAACCTCAAAAACAGCGAAGAGTAGTTGAGTGCCCAGCACAACACATACGCAACATGAGAAACTTCGAAAAACTCAAAAAAGTAATGAAGTAACTCAAAAACCTCTGAAGCAGAGCAGAGCAGTTTAGAACCCAGCACAACACATAGGCACCAGAACAAACTTCGAAAAACTCAAAAAAGTAAAAAAATATCTCAAAATCTTCTGAAACATTGGAGAGTAGTTTAGTGCCAAGCACAACCCATATGCACTAGGAGAAAGTTCGAAAACCTCAAAAAAGTATAGAAATAACTCGAAATCTTCTGAAACAGCGTAGAGTAGTGTAGAACCCAGCACAACACATATACACCAGGAGAAACTTCGAAAAACTCAAAAAAGTAATGAAATAACTCGAAAACCTCTAAAACAGCGGAGAGTAGTTGAGAACCCAGCACAACACATACGCAACATGAGAAACTTCGAAAAACTCAAAAAAGTAATGAAGTAACTCAAAAACCTCTGAAACAGAGCAGAGTAGTTTAGAACCCAGCACAACACATAGGCACCAGGAGAAACTTCTAAAAACTCAAAAAAGTAAAAAAACAACTCAAATTCTTCTGAAACTGCGGAGAGTAGTGTAGTTAAGCTGCACAACACATACGCAACATGAGAGCCTTCGAAAAACTCAAATAAGTAATGACATAACTCGAAAACCTCTAAAACAGCGGAGAGTAGTTGAGAACCCAGCACAACACATACGCAACATGAGAAACTTCGAAAAACTCAAAAAAGTAAAAAAACAACTCAAATTCTTCTGAAACTGCGGAGAGTAGTGTAGTTAAGCAGCACAACACATACGCAACATGAGAACATGAGGTTTTCGAAAAAGTAATGAAGTAACTCAAAAACCTCTGAAACAGAGCAGAGTAGTTTAGAACCCAGCACAACACATAGGCACCAGGAGAAACTTCTAAAAACTCAAAAAAGTAAAAAAACAACTCAAATTCTTCTGAAACTGCGGAGAGTAGTGTAGTTAAGCAGCACAACACATACGCAACATGAGAACCTTCGAAAAACTCAAATAAGTAATGACATAACTCGAAAACCTCTAAAACAGCGGAGAGTAGTTGAGAACCCAGCACAATCCATATGCACCAGGAGAAACTTCGAAAAACTCAAAAAAGTAATGGAATAACTCAAAAACCTCTGAAACAGCGCAGAGTAGTTTACAACCCAGCACAACATATAGCCACCAGAACAAACTTCGAAAAACTCAAAAAAGTAAAAAAATATCTCAAAATCTTCTGAAACAGCGGAGATTAGTTTAGTGCGAAGCACTCCCCATATGCACTAGGAGAAAGTTCGAAAACATCAAAAAAGTATAGAAATAACTCGAAATCTTCTGAGACAGCGTAGAGTAGTGTAGAACCCAGCACAACACATTTCCACCAGGAGAAACTTCGAAAAACTCAAAAAAGTAATGAAATAACTCGAAAACCTCAAAAACAGCGAAGAGTAGTTGAGTGCCCAGCACAACACATACGCAACATGAGAAACTTCGAAAAACTCAAAAAAGTAATGAAGTAACTCAAAAACCTCTGAAACAGAGCAGAGTAGTTTAGAACCCAGCACAACACAGAGGCACCAGGAGAAACTTCTAAAAACTCAAAAAAGTAAAAAAACAACTCAAATTCTTCTGAAACTGCGGAGAGTAGTGTAGTTAAGCAGCACAACACATACGCAACATGAGAACATGAGGTTTTCGAAAAAGTAATGAAGTAACTCAAAAACCTCTGAAACAGAGCAGAGTAGTTTAGAACCCAGCACAACACATAGGCACCAGGAGAAACTTCTAAAAACTCAAAAAAGTAAAAAAACAACTCAAATTCTTCTGAAACTGCGGAGAGTAGTGTAGTTAAGCAGCACAACACATACGCAACATGAGAACCTTCGAAAAACTCAAATAAGTAATGACATAACTCGAAAACCTCTAAAACAGCGGAGAGTAGTTGAGAACCCAGCACAATCCATATGCACCAGGAGAAACTTCGAAAAACTCAAAAAAGTAATGGAATAACTCAAAAACCTCTGAAACAGCGCAGAGTAGTTTACAACCCAGCACAACATATAGCCACCAGAACAAACTTCGAAAAACTCAAAAAAGTAAAAAAATATCTCAAAATCTTCTGAAATAGCGGAGAGTAGTTTAGTGCCAAGCACAACCCATATGCACTAGGAGAAATTTCGAAAACCTCAAAAAATATAGAAATAACTCGAAATCTTCTGAAACAGCGCAGAGTAGTGTAGAACCCAGCACAACACATATACACCAATAGAAACTTCGAAAAACTCAGAAAAGTAATGAAATAACTCGAAAACCTCAAAAACAGCGAAGAGTAGTTGAGTGCCCAGCACAACACATACGCAACATGAGAACCTTCGAAAAACTCACAAAAGTAATGAAATAACTCGAAAACCTCTAAAACAGCGAAGAGTAGTTCCCAGCACAACACATACGCAACATGAGAAACTTCGAAAAACTCAAAAAAGTAATGAAGTAACTCAAAAACCTCTGAAGCAGAGCAGAGTAGTTTAGAACCCAGCACAACACATAGGCACCAGAACAAACTTCGAAAAACTCAAAAAAGTAAAAAAATATCTCAAAATCTTCTGAAACATTGGAGAGTAGTTTAGTGCCAAGCACAACCCATATGCACTAGGAGAAAGTTCGAAAACCTCAAAAAAGTATAGAAATAACTCGAAATCTTCTGAAACAGCGTAGAGTAGTGTAGAACCCAGCACAACACATATACACCAGGAGAAACTTCGAAAAACTCAAAAAAGTAATGAAATAACTCGAAAACCTCTAAAACAGCGGAGAGTAGTTGAGAACCCAGCACAACACATACGCAACATGAGAAACTTCGAAAAACTCAAAAAAGTAATGAAGTAACTCAAAAACCTCTGAAACAGAGCAGAGTAGTTTAGAACCCAGCACAACACATAGGCACCAGGAGAAACTTCTAAAAACTCAAAAAAGTAAAAAAACAACTCAAATTCTTCTGAAACTGCGGAGAGTAGTGTAGTTAAGCTGCACAACACATACGCAACATGAGAGCCTTCGAAAAACTCAAATAAGTAATGACATAACTCGAAAACCTCTAAAACAGCGGATAGTAGTTGAGAACCCAGCACAACACATACGCAACATGAGAAACTTCTAAAAACTCAAAAAAGTAAAAAAACAACTCAAATTCTTCTGAAACTGCGGAGAGTAGTGTAGTTAAGCAGCACAACACATACGCAACATGAGAACATGAGGTTTTCGAAAAAGTAATGAAGTAACTCAAAAACCTCTGAAACAGAGCAGAGTAGTTTAGAACCCAGCACAACACATAGGCACCAGGAGAAACTTCTAAAAACTCAAAAAAGTAAAAAAACAACTCAAATTCTTCTGAAACTGCGGAGAGTAGTGTAGTTAAGCAGCACAACACATACGCAACATGAGAACCTTCGAAAAACTCAAATAAGTAATGACATAACTCGAAAACCTCTAAAACAGCGGAGAGTAGTTGAGAACCCAGCACAATCCATATGCACCAGGAGAAACTTCGAAAAACTCAAAAAAGTAATGGAATAACTCAAAAACCTCTGAAACAGCGCAGAGTAGTTTACAACCCAGCACAACATATAGCCACCAGAACAAACTTCGAAAAACTCAAAAAAGTAAAAAAATATCTCAAAATCTTCTGAAATAGCGGAGAGTAGTTTAGTGCCAAGCACAACCCATATGCACTAGGAGAAATTTCGAAAACCTCAAAAAATATAGAAATAACTCGAAATCTTCTGAAACAGCGTAGAGTAGTGTAGAACCCAGCACAACACATATACACCAATAGAAACTTCGAAAAACTCAAAAAAGTAATGAAATAACTCGAAAACCTCAAAAACAGCGAAGAGTAGTTGAGTGCCCAGCACAACACATACGCAACATGAGAAACTTCGAAAAACTCAAAAAAGTAATGAAGTAACTCAAAAACCTCTGAAGCAGAGCAGAGTAGTTTAGAACCCAGCACAACACATAGGCACCAGAACAAACTTCGAAAAACTCAAAAAAGTAAAAAAATATCTCAAAATCTTCTGAAACATTGGAGAGTAGTTTAGTGCCAAGCACAACCCATATGCACTAGGAGAAAGTTCGAAAACCTCAAAAAAGTATAGAAATAACTCGAAATCTTCTGAAACAGCGTAGAGTAGTGTAGAACCCAGCACAACACATATACACCAGGAGAAACTTCGAAAAACTCAAAAAAGTAATGAAATAACTCGAAAACCTCTAAAACAGCGGAGAGTAGTTGAGAACCCAGCACAACACATACGCAACATGAGAAACTTCGAAAAACTCAAAAAAGTAATGAAGTAACTCAAAAACCTCTGAAACAGAGCAGAGTAGTTTAGAACCCAGCACAACACATAGGCACCAGGAGAAACTTCTAAAAACTCAAAAAAGTAAAAAAACAACTCAAATTCTTCTGAAACTGCGGAGAGTAGTGTAGTTAAGCTGCACAACACATACGCAACATGAGAGCCTTCGAAAAACTCAAATAAGTAATGACATAACTCGAAAACCTCTAAAACAGCGGAGAGTAGTTGAGAACCCAGCACAACACATACGCAACATGAGAAACTTCGAAAAACTCAAAAAAGTAAAAAAACAACTCAAATTCTTCTGAAACTGCGGAGAGTAGTGTAGTTAAGCAGCACAACACATACGCAACATGAGAACATGAGGTTTTCGAAAAAGTAATGAAGTAACTCAAAAACCTCTGAAACAGAGCAGAGTAGTTTAGAACCCAGCACAACACATAGGCACCAGGAGAAACTTCTAAAAACTCAAAAAAGTAAAAAAACAACTCAAATTCTTCTGAAACTGCGGAGAGTAGTGTAGTTAAGCAGCACAACACATACGCAACATGAGAACCTTCGAAAAACTCAAATAAGTAATGACATAACTCGAAAACCTCTAAAACAGCGGAGAGTAGTTGAGAACCCAGCACAATCCATATGCACCAGGAGAAACTTCGAAAAACTCAAAAAAGTAATGGAATAACTCAAAAACCTCTGAAACAGCGCAGAGTAGTTTACAACCCAGCACAACATATAGCCACCAGAATAAACTTCGAAAAACTCAAAAAAGTAAAAAAATATCTCAAAATCTTCTGAAACAGCGGAGAGTAGTTTAGTGCCAAGCACAACCCATATGCACTAGGAGAAAGTTCGAAAACCTCAAAAAAGTATAGAAATAACTCGAAATCTTCTGAGACAGCGTAGAGTAGTGTAGAACCCAGCACAACACATATACACCAGGAGAAACTTCGAAAAACTCAAAAAAGTAATGAAATAACTCGAAAACCTCAAAAACAGCGGAGAGTTGTTGAGAACCCAGCACAATCCATATGCACCAGAACAAACTTCGAAAAACTCAAAAAAGTAAATAAATATCTCAAAATCTTCTGAAACAGCGGAGATTAGTTTAGTGCGAAGCACAACCCATATGCACTAGGAGAAAGTTCGAAAACCTCAAAAAAGTATAGAAATAACTCGAAATCTTCTGAAACAGCGTAGAGTAGTGTAGAACCCAGCACAACACATATACACCAGGAGAAACTTCGAAAAACTCAAAAAAGTAATGACATAACTCTAAAACCTCTAAAACAGCGAAGAGTAGTTGAGAACCCAGCACAACACATACGCAACATGAGAAACTTCGAAAAACTCAAAAAAGTAATGAAGTAACTCAAAAACCTCTGAAACAGAGCAGAGTAGTTTAGAACCCAGCACAACACATAGGCACCAGGAGAAACTTCTAAAAACTCAAAAAAGTAAAAAAACAACTCAAATTCTTCTGAAACTGCGGAGAGTAGTGTAGTTAAGCAGCACAACACATACGCAACATGAGAAACTTCGAAAAACTCAAATAAGTAATGACATAACTCGAAAACCTCTAAAACAGCGGAGAGTAGTTGAGAACCCAGCACAATCCATATGCACCAGGAGAAACTTCAAAAAACTCAAAAAAGTAAAAAAATATCTCAAAATCTTCTGAAACAGCGGAGAGTAGTTTAGTGCCAAGCACAACCCATATGCACTAGGAGAAAGTTCGAAAACCTCAAAAAAGTATAGACATAACTCGAAATCTTCTGAAACAGCGTAGAGTAGTGTAGAACCTAGCACAACACATATACACCAGGAGAAACATCGAAAAACTCAAAAAAGTAATGAAATAACTCGAAAACCTCTAAAACAGCGGACAGTCGTTGAGAACCTAGCACAACACATCCGCAAAATGGGACACTTCGAAAAGCTCAAAAAAGTAATGGAATAACTCGAAAACCTCTAAAACAGCGGAGAGTAGTTGAGAACCCAGCACAATCCATATGCACCAGGAGAAACTTCGAAAAACTCAAAAAAGTAATAGAATAACTCAAAAACCTCTGAAACAGCGCAGAGTAGTTTACAACCCAGCACAACATATAGCCACCAGAACAAACTTCGAAAAACTCAAAAAAGTAAAAAAATATCTCAAAATCTTCTGAAATAGCGGAGAGTAGTTTAGTGCCAAGCACAACCCATATGCACTAGGAGAAATTTCGAAAACCTCAAAAAATATAGAAATAACTCGAAATCTTCTGAAACAGCGTAGAGTAGTGTAGAACCCAGCACAACACATACGCAACATGAGAAACTTCGAAAAACTCAAAAAAGTAATGGAATAACTCAAATTCTTCTGAAACTGCGGAGAGTAGTGTAGTTAAGCAGCACAACACATACGCAACATGAGAACCTTCGAAAAACTCAAAGAAGTAATGACATAACTCGAAAACCTCTAAAACAGCGGAGAGTAGTTGAGAACCCAGCACAACACATATACACCAGGAGAAACTTCGAAAAACTCAAAAAAGTAATGAAATAACTCGAAAACCTCTAAAACAGCGGAGAGTAGTTGAGAACCCAGCACAACACATACGCAACATGAGAAACTTCGAAAAACTCAAAAAAGTAATGAAGTAACTCAAAAACCTCTGAAACAGAGCAGAGTAGTTTAGAACCCAGCACAACACATAGGCACCAGGAGAAACTTCTAAAAACTCAAAAAAGTAAAAAAACAACTCAAATTCTTATGAAACTGCGGACAGTCGTTGAGAACCTAGCACAACACATATGCAACATGAGAAACTTCGAAAAACTCAAAAAAGTAATGACATAACTCGAAAACCTCTAAAACAGCGGAGAGTAGTTGAGAACCCAGCACAATCCATATGCACCAGGAGAAACTTCGAAAAACTCAAAAAAGTAATGGAATAACTCAAAAACCTCTGAAACAGCGCAGAGTAGTTTACAACCCAGCACAACATATAGCCACCAGAACAAACTTCGAAAAACTCAAAAAAGTAAAAAAATATCTCAAAATCTTCTGAAACAGCGGAGAGTAGTTTAGTGCCAAGCACAACCCATATGCACAAGGAGAAAGTTCGAAAACCTCAAAAAAGTATAGAAATAACTCGAAATCTTCTGAGACAGCGTAGAGTAGTGTAGAACCCAGCACAACACATATACACCAGGAGAAACTTCGAAAAACTCAAAAAAGTAATGAAATAACTCGAAAACCTCCAAAACAGCGGACAGTCGTTGAGAACCTAGCACAACACATACGCAACATGAGAAACTTCGAAAAACTCAAACAAGTAATGACATAACTCGAAAACCTCTAAAACAGCGAAGAGTAGTTGAGAACCCAGCACAACACATACGCAACATGAGAAACTTCGAAAAACTCAAAAAAGTAATGGAATAACTCAAAAACCTCTGAAACAGAGCAGAGTAGTTTAGAACCCAGCACAACACATAGGTACCAGGAGAAACTTCTAAAAACTCAAAAAAGTAAAAAAACAACTCAAATTCTTCTGCAACTGCGGAGAGTAGTGTAGTTAAGCAGCACAACACATACGCAACATGAGAACCTTCGAAAAACTCAAATAAGTAATGACATAACTCGAAAACCTCTAAAACAGCGGAGAGTAGTTGAGAACCCAGCACAATCCATATGCACCAGGAGAAACTTCGAAAAACTCAAAAAAGTAATGGAATAACTCAAAAACCTCTGAAACAGCGCAGAGTAGTTCACAACCCAGCAAAACATATAGCCACCAGAACAAACTTCGAAAAACTCAAAAAAGTAAAAAAATATCTCAAAATCTTCTGAAACAGCGGAGAGTAGTTTAGTGCCAAGCACAACCCATATGCACTAGGAGAAAGTTCGAAAACCTCAAAAAAGTATAGAAATAACTCGAAATCTTCTGAAACAGCTTAGAGTAGTGTAGAACCCAGCACAACACATATACACCAGGAGAAACTTCGAAAAACTCAAAAAAGTAATGAAATAACTCGAAAAACTCAAAAACAACGAAGAGTAGTTGAGTGCCCAGCACAACACATACGCAACATGAGAAACTTCGAAAAACTCAAAAAAGTAATGAAGTAACTCAAAAACCTCTAAAACAGAGCAGAATAGTTTAGAACCCAGCACAATACATAGGCACCAGGAGAAACTTCTAAAAACTCAAAAAAGTAAAAAAAACAACTCAAATTCTTCTGAAACTGCGGAGAGTAGTGTAGTTAAGCAGCACAACACATACGCAACATGAGAGCCTTCGAAAAACTCAAATAAGTAATGACATAACTTGAAAACCTCTAAAACAGCGGAGAGTAGTTGAGAACCCAGCACAACACATACGCAACATGAGAAACTTCGAAAAACTCAAAAAAGTAATGAAGTAACTCAAAAACCTCTGAAGCAGAGCAGAGTAGTTTAGAACCCAGCACAACACATAGGCACCAGAACAAACTTCGAAAAACTCAAAAAAGTAAAAAAATATCTCAAAATCTTCTGAAACAGCGGAGAGCAGTTTAGTGCCAAGCACAACCCATATGCACTAGGAGAAAGTTCGAAAACCTCAAAGAAGTATAGAAATAACTCGAAATCTTCTGAAACAGCGTAGAGTAGTGTAGAACCCAGCACAACACATATACACCAGGAGAAACTTCGAAAAACTCAAAAAAGTAATGAAATAACTCGAAAACCTCTAAAACAGCGGAGAGTAGTTGAGAACCCAGCACAACACATACGCAACATGAGAAACTTCGAAAAACTCAAAAAAGTAATGAAGTAACTCAAAAACCTCTGAAACAGAGCAGAGTAGTTTAGAACCCAGAACAACACATGGGCACCAGGAGAAACTTCTAAAAACTCAAAAAAGTAAAAAAACAACTCAAATTCTTCTGAAACTGCGGAGAGTAGTGTAGTTAAGCAGCACAACACATACGCAACATGAGAACCTTCGAAAAACTCAAATAAGTAATGACATAACTCGAAAACCTCTAAAACAGCGGAGAGTAGTTGAGAACCCAGCAAAATTCATATGCACCAGGAGAAACTTCGGAAAACTCAAAAAAGTAATGGAATAACTCAAAAACCTCTGAAAAAGCGCAGAGTAGTTTACAACCCAGCACAACTTATAGCCACCAGAACAAACTTAGAAAAACTCAAAAAAGTAAAAAAATATCTCAAAATCTTCTGAAACAGCGGAGAGTAGTTTAGTGCCAAGCACAACCCATATGCACTAGGAGAAAGTTCGCAAACCTCAAAAAAGTATAGAAATAACTCGAAATCTTCTGAGACAGCGTAGAGTAGTGTAGAACCCAGCACAACACATATACACCAGGAGAAACTTCGAAAAACTCAAAAAAGTAATGAAATAACTCGAACACCTCTAAAACAGCGGAGAGTAGTTGAGAACCCAGCACAACACATACGCAACATGAGAAACTTCGAAAAACTCAAAAAAGTAATGACATAACTCGAAAACCTCTAAAACAGCGAAGAGTAGTTGAGAACCCAGCACAACACATACGCAACATGAGAAACTTCGAAAAACTCAAAAAAGTAATGAAGTAACTCAAAAACCTCTGAAACAGAGCAGAGTAGTTTAGAACCCAGCACAACACATAGGCACCAGGAGAAACTTCTAAAAACTCAAAAAAGTAAAAAAACAACTCAAATTCTTCTGAAACTGCGGAGAGTAGTGTAGTTAAGCAGCACAACACATACGCAACATGAGAACCTTCGAAAAACTCAAATAAGTAATGACATAACTCGAAAACCTCTAAAACAGCGGAGAGTAGTTGCGAACCCAGCACAATCCATATGCACCAGGAGAAACTTCGAAAAACTCAAAAAAGTAATGGAATAACTCAAAAACCTCTGAAACAGCGCAGAGTAGTTTACAACCCAGCACAACATATAGCCACCAGAACAAACTTCGAAAAACTCAAAAAAGTAAAAAAATATCTCAAAATCTTCTGAAACAGCGGAGATTAGTTTAGTGCGAAGCACAACCCATATGCACTAGGAGAAAGTTCGAAAACATCAAAAAAGTATAGAAATAACTCGAAATCTTCTGAGACAGCGTAGAGTAGTGTAGAACCCAGCACAACACATTTCCACCAGGAGAAACTTCGAAAAACTCAAAAAAGTAATGAAATAACTCGAAAACCTCAAAAACAGCGAAGAGTAGTTGAGTGCCCAGCACAACACATACGCAACATGAGAAACTTCGAAAAACTCAAAAAAGTAATGAAGTAACTCGAAAACCTCTGAAACAGAGCAGAGTAGTTTAGAACCCAGCACAACACAGAGGCACCAGGAGAAACTTCTAAAAACTCAAAAAAGTAAAAAAACAACTCAAATTCTTCTGAAACTGCGGAGAGTAGTGTAGTTAAGCAGCACAACACATACGCAACATGAGAACATGAGGTTTTCGAAAAAGTAATGAAGTAACTCAAAAACCTCTGAAACAGAGCAGAGTAGTTTAGAACCCAGCACAACACATAGGCACCAGGAGAAACTTCTAAAAACTCAAAAAAGTAAAAAAACAACTCAAATTCTTCTGAAACTGCGGAGAGTAGTGTAGTTAAGCAGCACAACACATACGCAACATGAGAACCTTCGAAAAACTCAAATAAGTAATGACATAACTCGAAAACCTCTAAAACAGCGGAGAGTAGTTGAGAACCCAGCACAATCCATATGCACCAGGAGAAACTTCGAAAAACTCAAAAAAGTAATGGAATAACTCAAAAACCTCTGAAACAGCGCAGAGTAGTTTACAACCCAGCACAACATATAGCCACCAGAACAAACTTCGAAAAACTCAAAAAAGTAAAAAAATATCTCAAAATCTTCTGAAATAGCGGAGAGTAGTTTAGTGCCAAGCACAACCCATATGCACTAGGAGAAATTTCGAAAACCTCAAAAAATATAGAAATAACTCGAAATCTTCTGAAACAGCGTAGAGTAGTGTAGAACCCAGCACAACACATATACACCAATAGAAACTTCGAAAAACTCAAAAAAGTAATGAAATAACTCGAAAACCTCAAAAACAGCGAAGAGTAGTTGAGTGCCCAGCACAACACATACGCAACATGAGAAACTTCGAAAAACTCAAAAAAGTAATGAAGTAACTCAAAAACCTCTGAAGCAGAGCAGAGTAGTTTAGAACCCAGCACAACACATAGGCACCAGAACAAACTTCGAAAAACTCAAAAAAGTAAAAAAATATCTCAAAATCTTCTGAAACATTGGAGAGTAGTTTAGTGCCAAGCACAACCCATATGCACTAGGAGAAAGTTCGAAAACCTCAAAAAAGTATAGAAATAACTCGAAATCTTCTGAAACAGCGTAGAGTAGTGTAGAACCCAGCACAACACATATACACCAGGAGAAACTTCGAAAAACTCAAAAAAGTAATGAAATAACTCGAAAACCTCTAAAACAGCGGAGAGTAGTTGAGAACCCAGCACAACACATACGCAACATGAGAAACTTCGAAAAACTCAAAAAAGTAATGAAGTAACTCAAAAACCTCTGAAACAGAGCAGAGTAGTTTAGAACCCAGCACAACACATAGGCACCAGGAGAAACTTCTAAAAACTCAAAAAAGTAAAAAAACAACTCAAATTCTTCTGAAACTGCGGAGAGTAGTGTAGTTAAGCTGCACAACACATACGCAACATGAGAGCCTTCGAAAAACTCAAATAAGTAATGACATAACTCGAAAACCTCTAAAACAGCGGAGAGTAGTTGAGAACCCAGCACAACACATACGCAACATGAGAAACTTCGAAAAACTCAAAAAAGTAAAAAAACAACTCAAATTCTTCTGAAACTGCGGAGAGTAGTGTAGTTAAGCAGCACAACACATACGCAACATGAGAACATGAGGTTTTCGAAAAAGTAATGAAGTAACTCAAAAACCTCTGAAACAGAGCAGAGTAGTTTAGAACCCAGCACAACACATAGGCACCAGGAGAAACTTCTAAAAACTCAAAAAAGTAAAAAAACAACTCAAATTCTTCTGAAACTGCGGAGAGTAGTGTAGTTAAGCAGCACAACACATACGCAACATGAGAACCTTCGAAAAACTCAAATAAGTAATGACATAACTCGAAAACCTCTAAAACAGCGGAGAGTAGTTGAGAACCCAGCACAATCCATATGCACCAGGAGAAACTTCGAAAAACTCAAAAAAGTAATGGAATAACTCAAAAACCTCTGAAACAGCGCAGAGTAGTTTACAACCCAGCACAACATATAGCCACCAGAATAAACTTCGAAAAACTCAAAAAAGTAAAAAAATATCTCAAAATCTTCTGAAACAGCGGAGAGTAGTTTAGTGCCAAGCACAACCCATATGCACTAGGAGAAAGTTCGAAAACCTCAAAAAAGTATAGAAATAACTCGAAATCTTCTGAGACAGCGTAGAGTAGTGTAGAACCCAGCACAACACATATACACCAGGAGAAACTTCGAAAAACTCAAAAAAGTAATGAAATAACTCGAAAACCTCAAAAACAGCGGAGAGTTGTTGAGAACCCAGCACAATCCATATGCACCAGAACAAACTTCGAAAAACTCAAAAAAGTAAATAAATATCTCAAAATCTTCTGAAACAGCGGAGATTAGTTTAGTGCGAAGCACAACCCATATGCACTAGGAGAAAGTTCGAAAACCTCAAAAAAGTATAGAAATAACTCGAAATCTTCTGAAACAGCGTAGAGTAGTGTAGAACCCAGCACAACACATATACACCAGGAGAAACTTCGAAAAACTCAAAAAAGTAATGACATAACTCTAAAACCTCTAAAACAGCGAAGAGTAGTTGAGAACCCAGCACAACACATACGCAACATGAGAAACTTCGAAAAACTCAAAAAAGTAATGAAGTAACTCAAAAACCTCTGAAACAGAGCAGAGTAGTTTAGAACCCAGCACAACACATAGGCACCAGGAGAAACTTCTAAAAACTCAAAAAAGTAAAAAAACAACTCAAATTCTTCTGAAACTGCGGAGAGTAGTGTAGTTAAGCAGCACAACACATACGCAACATGAGAAACTTCGAAAAACTCAAATAAGTAATGACATAACTCGAAAACCTCTAAAACAGCGGAGAGTAGTTGAGAACCCAGCACAATCCATATGCACCAGGAGAAACTTCAAAAAACTCAAAAAAGTAAAAAAATATCTCAAAATCTTCTGAAACAGCGGAGAGTAGTTTAGTGCCAAGCACAACCCATATGCACTAGGAGAAAGTTCGAAAACCTCAAAAAAGTATAGACATAACTCGAAATCTTCTGAAACAGCGTAGAGTAGTGTAGAACCTAGCACAACACATATACACCAGGAGAAACATCGAAAAACTCAAAAAAGTAATGAAATAACTCGAAAACCTCTAAAACAGCGGACAGTCGTTGAGAACCTAGCACAACACATCCGCAAAATGGGACACTTCGAAAAGCTCAAAAAAGTAATGGAATAACTCGAAAACCTCTAAAACAGCGGAGAGTAGTTGAGAACCCAGCACAATCCATATGCACCAGGAGAAACTTCGAAAAACTCAAAAAAGTAATAGAATAACTCAAAAACCTCTGAAACAGCGCAGAGTAGTTTACAACCCAGCACAACATATAGCCACCAGAACAAACTTCGAAAAACTCAAAAAAGTAAAAAAATATCTCAAAATCTTCTGAAATAGCGGAGAGTAGTTTAGTGCCAAGCACAACCCATATGCACTAGGAGAAATTTCGAAAACCTCAAAAAATATAGAAATAACTCGAAATCTTCTGAAACAGCGTAGAGTAGTGTAGAACCCAGCACAACACATACGCAACATGAGAAACTTCGAAAAACTCAAAAAAGTAATGGAATAACTCAAATTCTTCTGAAACTGCGGAGAGTAGTGTAGTTAAGCAGCACAACACATACGCAACATGAGAACCTTCGAAAAACTCAAAGAAGTAATGACATAACTCGAAAACCTCTAAAACAGCGGAGAGTAGTTGAGAACCCAGCACAACACATATACACCAGGAGAAACTTCGAAAAACTCAAAAAAGTAATGAAATAACTCGAAAACCTCTAAAACAGCGGAGAGTAGTTGAGAACCCAGCACAACACATACGCAACATGAGAAACTTCGAAAAACTCAAAAAAGTAATGAAGTAACTCAAAAACCTCTGAAACAGAGCAGAGTAGTTTAGAACCCAGCACAACACATAGGCACCAGGAGAAACTTCTAAAAACTCAAAAAAGTAAAAAAACAACTCAAATTCTTATGAAACTGCGGACAGTCGTTGAGAACCTAGCACAACACATATGCAACATGAGAAACTTCGAAAAACTCAAAAAAGTAATGACATAACTCGAAAACCTCTAAAACAGCGGAGAGTAGTTGAGAACCCAGCACAATCCATATGCACCAGGAGAAACTTCGAAAAACTCAAAAAAGTAATGGAATAACTCAAAAACCTCTGAAACAGCGCAGAGTAGTTTACAACCCAGCACAACATATAGCCACCAGAACAAACTTCGAAAAACTCAAAAAAGTAAAAAAATATCTCAAAATCTTCTGAAACAGCGGAGAGTAGTTTAGTGCCAAGCACAACCCATATGCACAAGGAGAAAGTTCGAAAACCTCAAAAAAGTATAGAAATAACTCGAAATCTTCTGAGACAGCGTAGAGTAGTGTAGAACCCAGCACAACACATATACACCAGGAGAAACTTCGAAAAACTCAAAAAAGTAATGAAATAACTCGAAAACCTCCAAAACAGCGGACAGTCGTTGAGAACCTAGCACAACACATACGCAACATGAGAAACTTCGAAAAACTCAAACAAGTAATGACATAACTCGAAAACCTCTAAAACAGCGAAGAGTAGTTGAGAACCCAGCACAACACATACGCAACATGAGAAACTTCGAAAAACTCAAAAAAGTAATGGAATAACTCAAAAACCTCTGAAACAGAGCAGAGTAGTTTAGAACCCAGCACAACACATAGGTACCAGGAGAAACTTCTAAAAACTCAAAAAAGTAAAAAAACAACTCAAATTCTTCTGAAACTGCGGAGAGTAGTGTAGTTAAGCAGCACAACACATACGCAACATGAGAACCTTCGAAAAACTCAAATAAGTAATGACATAACTCGAAAACCTCTAAAACAGCGAAGAGTAGTTGAGAACCCAGCACAACACATACGCAACATGAGAAACTTCGAAAAACTCAAAAAAGTAATGAAGTAACTCAAAAACCTCTGAAACAGAGCAGAGTAGTTTAGAACCCAGCACAACACATAGGCACCAGGAGAAACTTCTAAAAACTCAAAAAAGTAAAAAAACAACTCAAATTCTTCTGAAACTGCGGAGAGTAGTGTAGTTAAGCAGCACAACACATACGCAACATGAGAAACTTCGAAAAACTCAAATAAGTAATGACATAACTCGAAAACCTCTAAAACAGCGGAGAGTAGTTGAGAACCCAGCACAATCCATATGCACCAGGAGAAACTTCAAAAAACTCAAAAAAGTAAAAAAATATCTCAAAATCTTCTGAAACAGCGGAGAGTAGTTTAGTGCCAAGCACAACCCATATGCACTAGGAGAAAGTTCGAAAACCTCAAAAAAGTATAGACATAACTCGAAATCTTCTGAAACAGCGTAGAGTAGTGTAGAACCTAGCACAACACATATACACCAGGAGAAACATCGAAAAACTCAAAAAAGTAATGAAATAACTCGAAAACCTCTAAAACAGCGGACAGTCGTTGAGAACCTAGCACAACACATCCGCAAAATGGGACACTTCGAAAAGCTCAAAAAAGTAATGGAATAACTCGAAAACCTCTAAAACAGCGGAGAGTAGTTGAGAACCCAGCACAATCCATATGCACCAGGAGAAACTTCGAAAAACTCAAAAAAGTAATAGAATAACTCAAAAACCTCTGAAACAGCGCAGAGTAGTTTACAACCCAGCACAACATATAGCCACCAGAACAAACTTCGAAAAACTCAAAAAAGTAAAAAAATATCTCAAAATCTTCTGAAATAGCGGAGAGTAGTTTAGTGCCAAGCACAACCCATATGCACTAGGAGAAATTTCGAAAACCTCAAAAAATATAGAAATAACTCGAAATCTTCTGAAACAGCGTAGAGTAGTGTAGAACCCAGCACAACACATACGCAACATGAGAAACTTCGAAAAACTCAAAAAAGTAATGGAATAACTCAAATTCTTCTGAAACTGCGGAGAGTAGTGTAGTTAAGCAGCACAACACATACGCAACATGAGAACCTTCGAAAAACTCAAAGAAGTAATGACATAACTCGAAAACCTCTAAAACAGCGGAGAGTAGTTGAGAACCCAGCACAACACATATACACCAGGAGAAACTTCGAAAAACTCAAAAAAGTAATGAAATAACTCGAAAACCTCTAAAACAGCGGAGAGTAGTTGAGAACCCAGCACAACACATACGCAACATGAGAAACTTCGAAAAACTCAAAAAAGTAATGAAGTAACTCAAAAACCTCTGAAACAGAGCAGAGTAGTTTAGAACCCAGCACAACACATAGGCACCAGGAGAAACTTCTAAAAACTCAAAAAAGTAAAAAAACAACTCAAATTCTTATGAAACTGCGGACAGTCGTTGAGAACCTAGCACAACACATATGCAACATGAGAAACTTCGAAAAACTCAAAAAAGTAATGACATAACTCGAAAACCTCTAAAACAGCGGAGAGTAGTTGAGAACCCAGCACAATCCATATGCACCAGGAGAAACTTCGAAAAACTCAAAAAAGTAATGGAATAACTCAAAAACCTCTGAAACAGCGCAGAGTAGTTTACAACCCAGCACAACATATAGCCACCAGAACAAACTTCGAAAAACTCAAAAAAGTAAAAAAATATCTCAAAATCTTCTGAAACAGCGGAGAGTAGTTTAGTGCCAAGCACAACCCATATGCACAAGGAGAAAGTTCGAAAACCTCAAAAAAGTATAGAAATAACTCGAAATCTTCTGAGACAGCGTAGAGTAGTGTAGAACCCAGCACAACACATATACACCAGGAGAAACTTCGAAAAACTCAAAAAAGTAATGAAATAACTCGAAAACCTCCAAAACAGCGGACAGTCGTTGAGAACCTAGCACAACACATACGCAACATGAGAAACTTCGAAAAACTCAAACAAGTAATGACATAACTCGAAAACCTCTAAAACAGCGAAGAGTAGTTGAGAACCCAGCACAACACATACGCAACATGAGAAACTTCGAAAAACTCAAAAAAGTAATGGAATAACTCAAAAACCTCTGAAACAGAGCAGAGTAGTTTAGAACCCAGCACAACACATAGGTACCAGGAGAAACTTCTAAAAACTCAAAAAAGTAAAAAAACAACTCAAATTCTTCTGAAACTGCGGAGAGTAGTGTAGTTAAGCAGCACAACACATACGCAACATGAGAACCTTCGAAAAACTCAAATAAGTAATGACATAACTCGAAAACCTCTAAAACAGCGGAGAGTAGTTGAGAACCCAGCACAATCCATATGCACCAGGAGAAACTTCGAAAAACTCAAAAAAGTAATGGAATAACTCAAAAACCTCTGAAACAGCGCAGAGTAGTTTACAACCCAGCAAAACATATAGCCACCAGAACAAACTTCGAAAAACTCAAAAAAGTAAAAAAATATCTCAAAATCTTCTGAAACAGCGGAGAGTAGTTTAGTGCCAAGCACAACCCATATGCACTAGGAGAAAGTTCGAAAACCTCAAAAAAGTATAGAAATAACTCGAAATCTTCTGAAACAGCTTAGAGTAGTGTAGAACCCAGCACAACACATATACACCAGGAGAAACTTCGAAAAACTCAAAAAAGTAATGAAATAACTCGAAAAACTCAAAAACAACGAAGAGTAGTTGAGTGCCCAGCACAACACATACGCAACATGAGAAACTTCGAAAAACTCAAAAAAGTAATGAAGTAACTCAAAAACCTCTAAAACAGAGCAGAATAGTTTAGAACCCAGCACAATACATAGGCACCAGGAGAAACTTCTAAAAACTCAAAAAAGTAAAAAAAACAACTCAAATTCTTCTGAAACTGCGGAGAGTAGTGTAGTTAAGCAGCACAACACATACGCAACATGAGAGCCTTCGAAAAACTCAAATAAGTAATGACATAACTTGAAAACCTCTAAAACAGCGGAGAGTAGTTGAGAACCCAGCACAACACATACGCAACATGAGAAACTTCGAAAAACTCAAAAAAGTAATGAAGTAACTCAAAAACCTCTGAAGCAGAGCAGAGTAGTTTAGAACCCAGCACAACACATAGGCACCAGAACAAACTTCGAAAAACTCAAAAAAGTAAAAAAATATCTCAAAATCTTCTGAAACAGCGGAGAGCAGTTTAGTGCCAAGCACAACCCATATGCACTAGGAGAAAGTTCGAAAACCTCAAAGAAGTATAGAAATAACTCGAAATCTTCTGAAACAGCGTAGAGTAGTGTAGAACCCAGCACAACACATATACACCAGGAGAAACTTCGAAAAACTCAAAAAAGTAATGAAATAACTCGAAAACCTCTAAAACAGCGGAGAGTAGTTGAGAACCCAGCACAACACATACGCAACATGAGAAACTTCGAAAAACTCAAAAAAGTAATGAAGTAACTCAAAAACCTCTGAAACAGAGCAGAGTAGTTTAGAACCCAGAACAACACATGGGCACCAGGAGAAACTTCTAAAAACTCAAAAAAGTAAAAAAACAACTCAAATTCTTCTGAAACTGCGGAGAGTAGTGTAGTTAAGCAGCACAACACATACGCAACATGAGAACCTTCGAAAAACTCAAATAAGTAATGACATAACTCGAAAACCTCTAAAACAGCGGAGAGTAGTTGAGAACCCAGCAAAATTCATATGCACCAGGAGAAACTTCGGAAAACTCAAAAAAGTAATGGAATAACTCAAAAACCTCTGAAAAAGCGCAGAGTAGTTTACAACCCAGCACAACTTATAGCCACCAGAACAAACTTAGAAAAACTCAAAAAAGTAAAAAAATATCTCAAAATCTTCTGAAACAGCGGAGAGTAGTTTAGTGCCAAGCACAACCCATATGCACTAGGAGAAAGTTCGCAAACCTCAAAAAAGTATAGAAATAACTCGAAATCTTCTGAGACAGCGTAGAGTAGTGTAGAACCCAGCACAACACATATACACCAGGAGAAACTTCGAAAAACTCAAAAAAGTAATGAAATAACTCGAACACCTCTAAAACAGCGGAGAGTAGTTGAGAACCCAGCACAACACATACGCAACATGAGAAACTTCGAAAAACTCAAAAAAGTAATGACATAACTCGAAAACCTCTAAAACAGCGAAGAGTAGTTGAGAACCCAGCACAACACATACGCAACATGAGAAACTTCGAAAAACTCAAAAAAGTAATGAAGTAACTCAAAAACCTCTGAAACAGAGCAGAGTAGTTTAGAACCCAGCACAACACATAGGCACCAGGAGAAACTTCTAAAAACTCAAAAAAGTAAAAAAACAACTCAAATTCTTCTGAAACTGCGGAGAGTAGTGTAGTTAAGCAGCACAACACATACGCAACATGAGAACCTTCGAAAAACTCAAATAAGTAATGACATAACTCGAAAACCTCTAAAACAGCGGAGAGTAGTTGCGAACCCAGCACAATCCATATGCACCAGGAGAAACTTCGAAAAACTCAAAAAAGTAATGGAATAACTCAAAAACCTCTGAAACAGCGCAGAGTAGTTTACAACCCAGCACAACATATAGCCACCAGAACAAACTTCGAAAAACTCAAAAAAGTAAAAAAATATCTCAAAATCTTCTGAAACAGCGGAGATTAGTTTAGTGCGAAGCACAACCCATATGCACTAGGAGAAAGTTCGAAAACATCAAAAAAGTATAGAAATAACTCGAAATCTTCTGAGACAGCGTAGAGTAGTGTAGAACCCAGCACAACACATTTCCACCAGGAGAAACTTCGAAAAACTCAAAAAAGTAATGAAATAACTCGAAAACCTCAAAAACAGCGAAGAGTAGTTGAGTGCCCAGCACAACACATACGCAACATGAGAAACTTCGAAAAACTCAAAAAAGTAATGAAGTAACTCGAAAACCTCTGAAACAGAGCAGAGTAGTTTAGAACCCAGCACAACACAGAGGCACCAGGAGAAACTTCTAAAAACTCAAAAAAGTAAAAAAACAACTCAAATTCTTCTGAAACTGCGGAGAGTAGTGTAGTTAAGCAGCACAACACATACGCAACATGAGAACATGAGGTTTTCGAAAAAGTAATGAAGTAACTCAAAAACCTCTGAAACAGAGCAGAGTAGTTTAGAACCCAGCACAACACATAGGCACCAGGAGAAACTTCTAAAAACTCAAAAAAGTAAAAAAACAACTCAAATTCTTCTGAAACTGCGGAGAGTAGTGTAGTTAAGCAGCACAACACATACGCAACATGAGAACCTTCGAAAAACTCAAATAAGTAATGACATAACTCGAAAACCTCTAAAACAGCGGAGAGTAGTTGAGAACCCAGCACAATCCATATGCACCAGGAGAAACTTCGAAAAACTCAAAAAAGTAATGGAATAACTCAAAAACCTCTGAAACAGCGCAGAGTAGTTTACAACCCAGCACAACATATAGCCACCAGAACAAACTTCGAAAAACTCAAAAAAGTAAAAAAATATCTCAAAATCTTCTGAAATAGCGGAGAGTAGTTTAGTGCCAAGCACAACCCATATGCACTAGGAGAAATTTCGAAAACCTCAAAAAATATAGAAATAACTCGAAATCTTCTGAAACAGCGTAGAGTAGTGTAGAACCCAGCACAACACATATACACCAATAGAAACTTCGAAAAACTCAGAAAAGTAATGAAATAACTCGAAAACCTCAAAAACAGCGAAGAGTAGTTGAGTGCCCAGCACAACACATACGCAACATGAGAAACTTCGAAAAACTCAAAAAAGTAATGAAGTAACTCAAAAACCTCTGAAGCAGAGCAGAGTAGTTTAGAACCCAGCACAACACATAGGCACCAGAACAAACTTCGAAAAACTCAAAAAAGTAAAAAAATATCTCAAAATCTTCTGAAACATTGGAGAGTAGTTTAGTGCCAAGCACAACCCATATGCACTAGGAGAAAGTTCGAAAACCTCAAAAAAGTATAGAAATAACTCGAAATCTTCTGAAACAGCGTAGAGTAGTGTAGAACCCAGCACAACACATATACACCAGGAGAAACTTCGAAAAACTCAAAAAGGTAATGAAATAACTCGAAAACCTCTAAAACAGCGGAGAGTAGTTGAGAACCCAGCACAACACATACGCAACATGAGAAACTTCGAAAAACTCAAAAAAGTAATGAAGTAACTCAAAAACCTCTGAAACAGAGCAGAGTAGTTTAGAACCCAGCACAACACATAGGCACCAGGAGAAACTTCTAAAAACTCAAAAAAGTAAAAAAACAACTCAAATTCTTCTGAAACTGCGGAGAGTAGTGTAGTTAAGCTGCACAACACATACGCAACATGAGAGCCTTCGAAAAACTCAAATAAGTAATGACATAACTCGAAAACCTCTAAAACAGCGGAGAGTAGTTGAGAACCCAGCACAACACATACGCAACATGAGAAACTTCTAAAAACTCAAAAAAGTAAAAAAACAACTCAATTTCTTCTGAAACTGCGGAGAGTAGTGTAGTTAAGCAGCACAACACATACGCAACATGAGAACATGAGGTTTTCGAAAAAGTAATGAAGTAACTCAAAAACCTCTGAAACAGAGCAGAGTAGTTTAGAACCCAGCACAACACATAGGCACCAGGAGAAACTTCTAAAAACTCAAAAAAGTAAAAAAACAACTCAAATTCTTCTGAAACTGCGGAGAGTAGTGTAGTTAAGCAGCACAACACATACGCAACATGAGAACCTTCGAAAAACTCAAATAAGTAATGACATAACTCGAAAACCTCTAAAACAGCGGAGAGTAGTTGAGAACCCAGCACAATCCATATGCACCAGGAGAAACTTCGAAAAACTCAAAAAAGTAATGGAATAACTCAAAAACCTCTGAAACAGCGCAGAGTAGTTTACAACCCAGCACAACATATAGCCACCAGAACAAACTTCGAAAAACTCAAAAAAGTAAAAAAATATCTCAAAATCTTCTGAAATAGCGGAGAGTAGTTTAGTGCCAAGCACAACCCATATGCACTAGGAGAAATTTCGAAAACCTCAAAAAATATAGAAATAACTCGAAATCTTCTGAAACAGCGTAGAGTAGTGTAGAACCCAGCACAACACATAACCACCAATAGAAACTTCGAAAAACTCAGAAAAGTAATGAAATAACTCGAAAACCTCAAAAACAGCGAAGAGTAGTTGAGTGCCCAGCACAACACATACGCAACATGAGAAACTTCGAAAAACTCAAAAAAGTAATGAAGTAACTCAAAAACCTCTGAAGCAGAGCAGAGTAGTTTAGAACCCAGCACAACACATAGGCACCAGAACAAACTTCGAAAAACTCAAAAAAGTAAAAAAATATCTCAAAATCTTCTGAAACATTGGAGAGTAGTTTAGTGCCAAGCACAACCCATATGCACTAGGAGAAAGTTCGAAAACCTCAAAAAAGTATAGAAATAACTCGAAATCTTCTGAAACAGCGTAGAGTAGTGTAGAACCCAGCACAACACATATACACCAGGAGAAACTTCGAAAAACTCAAAAAAGTAATGAAATAACTCGAAAACCTCTAAAACAGCGGAGAGTAGTTGAGAACCCAGCACAACACATACGCAACATGAGAAACTTCGAAAAACTCAAAAAAGTAATGAAGTAACTCAAAAACCTCTGAAACAGAGCAGAGTAGTTTAGAACCCAGCACAACACATAGGCACCAGGAGAAACTTCTAAAAACTCAAAAAAGTAAAAAAACAACTCAAATTCTTCTGAAACTGCGGAGAGTAGTGTAGTTAAGCTGCACAACACATACGCAACATGAGAGCCTTCGAAAAACTCAAATAAGTAATGACATAACTCGAAAACCTCTAAAACAGCGGAGAGTAGTTGAGAACCCAGCACAACACATACGCAACATGAGAAACTTCGAAAAACTCAAAAAAGTAAAAAAACAACTCAAATTCTTCTGAAACTGCGGAGAGTAGTGTAGTTAAGCAGCACAACACATACGCAACATGAGAACATGAGGTTTTCGAAAAAGTAATGAAGTAACTCAAAAACCTCTGAAACAGAGCAGAGTAGTTTAGAACCCAGCACAACACATAGGCACCAGGAGAAACTTCTAAAAACTCAAAAAAGTAAAAAAACAACTCAAATTCTTCTGAAACTGCGGAGAGTAGTGTAGTTAAGCAGCACAACACATACGCAACATGAGAACCTTCGAAAAACTCAAATAAGTAATGACATAACTCGAAAACCTCTAAAACAGCGTAGTTGAGAACCCAGCACAATCCATATGCACCAGGAGAAACTTCGAAAAACTCAAAAAAGTAATAGAATAACTCAAAAACCTCTGAAACAGCGCAGAGTAGTTTACAACCCAGCACAACATATAGCCACCAGAACAAACTTCGAAAAACTCAAAAAAGTAAAAAAATATCTCAAAATCTTCTGAAATAGCGGAGAGTAGTTTAGTGCCAAGCACAACCCATATGCACTAGGAGAAATTTCGAAAACCTCAAAAAATATAGAAATAACTCGAAATCTTCTGAAACAGCGTAGAGTAGTGTAGAACCCAGCACAACACATATACACCAATAGAAACTTCGAAAAACTCAAAAAAGTAATGAAATAACTCGAAAACCTCAAAAACAGCGAAGAGTAGTTGAGTGCCCAGCACAACACATACGCAACATGAGAAACTTCGAAAAACTCAAAAAAGTAATGAAGTAACTCAAAAACCTCTGAAGCAGAGCAGAGTAGTTTAGAACCCAGCACAACACATAGGCACCAGAACAAACTTCGAAAAACTCAAAAAAGTAAAAAAATATCTCAAAATCTTCTGAAACATTGGAGAGTAGTTTAGTGCCAAGCACAACCCATATGCACTAGGAGAAAGTTCGAAAACCTCAAAAAAGTATAGAAATAACTCGAAATCTTCTGAAACAGCGTAGAGTAGTGTAGAACCCAGCACAACACATATACACCAGGAGAAACTTCGAAAAACTCAAAAAAGTAATGACATAACTCGAAAACCTCTAAAACAGCGAAGAGTAGTTGAGAACCCAGCACAACACATACGCAACATGAGAAACTTCGAAAAACTCAAAAAAGTAATGGAATAACTCAAATTCTTCTGAAACTGCGGAGAGTAGTGTAGTTAAGCAGCACAACACATACGCAACATGAGAACCTTCGAAAAACTCAAAGAAGTAATGACATAACTCGAAAACCTCTAAAACAGCGGAGAGTAGTTGAGAACCCAGCACAACACATATACACCAGGAGAAACTTCGAAAAACTCAAAAAAGTAATGAAATAACTCGAAAACCTCTAAAACAGCGGAGAGTAGTTTAGAACCCAGCACAACACATAGGCACCAGGAGAAACTTCTAAAAACTCAAAAAAGTAAAAAAACAACTCAAATTCTTATGAAACTGCGGACAGTCGTTGAGAACCTAGCACAACACATACGCAACATGAGAAACTTCGAAAAACTCAAACAAGTAATGACATAACTCGAAAACCTCTAAAACAGCGAAGAGTAGTTGAGAACCCAGCACAACACATACGCAACATGAGAAACTTCGAAAAACTCAAAAAAGTAATGGAATAACTCAAAAACCTCTGAAACAGAGCAGAGTAGTTTAGAACCCAGCACAACACATAGGTACCAGGAGAAACTTCTAAAAACTCAAAAAAGTAAAAAAACAACTCAAATTCTTCTGAAACTGCGGAGAGTAGTGTAGTTAAGCAGCACAACACATACGCAACATGAGAACCTTCGAAAAACTCAAATAAGTAATGACATAACTCGAAAACCTCTAAAACAGCGGAGAGTAGTTGAGAACCCAGCACAATCCATATGCACCAGGAGAAACTTCGAAAAACTCAAAAAAGTAATGGAATAACTCAAAAACCTCTGAAACAGCGCAGAGTAGTTTACAACCCAGCAAAACATATAGCCACCAGAACAAACTTCGAAAAACTCAAAAAAGTAAAAAAATATCTCAAAATCTTCTGAAACAGCGGAGAGTAGTTTAGTGCCAAGCACAACCCATATGCACTAGGAGAAAGTTCGAAAACCTCAAAAAAGTATAGAAATAACTCGAAATCTTCTGAAACAGCTTAGAGTAGTGTAGAACCCAGCACAACACATATACACCAGGAGAAACTTCGAAAAACTCAAAAAAGTAATGACATAACTCTAAAACCTCTAAAACAGCGAAGAGTAGTTGAGAACCCAGCACAACACATACGCAACATGAGAAACTTCGAAAAACTCAAAAAAGTAATGAAGTAACTCAAAAACCTCTGAAACAGAGCAGAGTAGTTTAGAACCCAGCACAACACATAGGCACCAGGAGAAACTTCTAAAAACTCAAAAAAGTAAAAAAACAACTCAAATTCTTCTGAAACTGCGGAGAGTAGTGTAGTTAAGCAGCACAACACATACGCAACATGAGAAACTTCGAAAAACTCAAATAAGTAATGACATAACTCGAAAACCTCTAAAACAGCGGAGAGTAGTTGAGAACCCAGCACAATCCATATGCACCAGGAGAAACTTCAAAAAACTCAAAAAAGTAAAAAAATATCTCAAAATCTTCTGAAACAGCGGAGAGTAGTTTAGTGCCAAGCACAACCCATATGCACTAGGAGAAAGTTCGAAAACCTCAAAAAAGTATAGACATAACTCGAAATCTTCTGAAACAGCGTAGAGTAGTGTAGAACCTAGCACAACACATATACACCAGGAGAAACATCGAAAAACTCAAAAAAGTAATGAAATAACTCGAAAACCTCTAAAACAGCGGACAGTCGTTGAGAACCTAGCACAACACATCCGCAAAATGGGACACTTCGAAAAGCTCAAAAAAGTAATGGAATAACTCGAAAACCTCTAAAACAGCGGAGAGTAGTTGAGAACCCAGCACAATCCATATGCACCAGGAGAAACTTCGAAAAACTCAAAAAAGTAATAGAATAACTCAAAAACCTCTGAAACAGCGCAGAGTAGTTTACAACCCAGCACAACATATAGCCACCAGAACAAACTTCGAAAAACTCAAAAAAGTAAAAAAATATCTCAAAATCTTCTGAAATAGCGGAGAGTAGTTTAGTGCCAAGCACAACCCATATGCACTAGGAGAAATTTCGAAAACCTCAAAAAATATAGAAATAACTCGAAATCTTCTGAAACAGCGTAGAGTAGTGTAGAACCCAGCACAACACATACGCAACATGAGAAACTTCGAAAAACTCAAAAAAGTAATGGAATAACTCAAATTCTTCTGAAACTGCGGAGAGTAGTGTAGTTAAGCAGCACAACACATACGCAACATGAGAACCTTCGAAAAACTCAAAGAAGTAATGACATAACTCGAAAACCTCTAAAACAGCGGAGAGTAGTTGAGAACCCAGCACAACACATATACACCAGGAGAAACTTCGAAAAACTCAAAAAAGTAATGAAATAACTCGAAAACCTCTAAAACAGCGGAGAGTAGTTGAGAACCCAGCACAACACATACGCAACATGAGAAACTTCGAAAAACTCAAAAAAGTAATGAAGTAACTCAAAAACCTCTGAAACAGAGCAGAGTAGTTTAGAACCCAGCACAACACATAGGCACCAGGAGAAACTTCTAAAAACTCAAAAAAGTAAAAAAACAACTCAAATTCTTATGAAACTGCGGACAGTCGTTGAGAACCTAGCACAACACATATGCAACATGAGAAACTTCGAAAAACTCAAAAAAGTAATGACATAACTCGAAAACCTCTAAAACAGCGGAGAGTAGTTGAGAACCCAGCACAATCCATATGCACCAGGAGAAACTTCGAAAAACTCAAAAAAGTAATGGAATAACTCAAAAACCTCTGAAACAGCGCAGAGTAGTTTACAACCCAGCACAACATATAGCCACCAGAACAAACTTCGAAAAACTCAAAAAAGTAAAAAAATATCTCAAAATCTTCTGAAACAGCGGAGAGTAGTTTAGTGCCAAGCACAACCCATATGCACAAGGAGAAAGTTCGAAAACCTCAAAAAAGTATAGAAATAACTCGAAATCTTCTGAGACAGCGTAGAGTAGTGTAGAACCCAGCACAACACATATACACCAGGAGAAACTTCGAAAAACTCAAAAAAGTAATGAAATAACTCGAAAACCTCCAAAACAGCGGACAGTCGTTGAGAACCTAGCACAACACATACGCAACATGAGAAACTTCGAAAAACTCAAACAAGTAATGACATAACTCGAAAACCTCTAAAACAGCGAAGAGTAGTTGAGAACCCAGCACAACACATACGCAACATGAGAAACTTCGAAAAACTCAAAAAAGTAATGGAATAACTCAAAAACCTCTGAAACAGAGCAGAGTAGTTTAGAACCCAGCACAACACATAGGTACCAGGAGAAACTTCTAAAAACTCAAAAAAGTAAAAAAACAACTCAAATTCTTCTGAAACTGCGGAGAGTAGTGTAGTTAAGCAGCACAACACATACGCAACATGAGAACCTTCGAAAAACTCAAATAAGTAATGACATAACTCGAAAACCTCTAAAACAGCGGAGAGTAGTTGAGAACCCAGCACAATCCATATGCACCAGGAGAAACTTCGAAAAACTCAAAAAAGTAATGGAATAACTCAAAAACCTCTGAAACAGCGCAGAGTAGTTTACAACCCAGCAAAACATATAGCCACCAGAACAAACTTCGAAAAACTCAAAAAAGTAAAAAAATATCTCAAAATCTTCTGAAACAGCGGAGAGTAGTTTAGTGCCAAGCACAACCCATATGCACTAGGAGAAAGTTCGAAAACCTCAAAAAAGTATAGAAATAACTCGAAATCTTCTGAAACAGCTTAGAGTAGTGTAGAACCCAGCACAACACATATACACCAGGAGAAACTTCGAAAAACTCAAAAAAGTAATGAAATAACTCGAAAAACTCAAAAACAACGAAGAGTAGTTGAGTGCCCAGCACAACACATACGCAACATGAGAAACTTCGAAAAACTCAAAAAAGTAATGAAGTAACTCAAAAACCTCTAAAACAGAGCAGAATAGTTTAGAACCCAGCACAATACATAGGCACCAGGAGAAACTTCTAAAAACTCAAAAAAGTAAAAAAAACAACTCAAATTCTTCTGAAACTGCGGAGAGTAGTGTAGTTAAGCAGCACAACACATACGCAACATGAGAGCCTTCGAAAAACTCAAATAAGTAATGACATAACTTGAAAACCTCTAAAACAGCGGAGAGTAGTTGAGAACCCAGCACAACACATACGCAACATGAGAAACTTCGAAAAACTCAAAAAAGTAATGAAGTAACTCAAAAACCTCTGAAGCAGAGCAGAGTAGTTTAGAACCCAGCACAACACATAGGCACCAGAACAAACTTCGAAAAACTCAAAAAAGTAAAAAAATATCTCAAAATCTTCTGAAACAGCGGAGAGCAGTTTAGTGCCAAGCACAACCCATATGCACTAGGAGAAAGTTCGAAAACCTCAAAGAAGTATAGAAATAACTCGAAATCTTCTGAAACAGCGTAGAGTAGTGTAGAACCCAGCACAACACATATACACCAGGAGAAACTTCGAAAAACTCAAAAAAGTAATGAAATAACTCGAAAACCTCTAAAACAGCGGAGAGTAGTTGAGAACCCAGCACAACACATACGCAACATGAGAAACTTCGAAAAACTCAAAAAAGTAATGAAGTAACTCAAAAACCTCTGAAACAGAGCAGAGTAGTTTAGAACCCAGAACAACACATGGGCACCAGGAGAAACTTCTAAAAACTCAAAAAAGTAAAAAAACAACTCAAATTCTTCTGAAACTGCGGAGAGTAGTGTAGTTAAGCAGCACAACACATACGCAACATGAGAACCTTCGAAAAACTCAAATAAGTAATGACATAACTCGAAAACCTCTAAAACAGCGGAGAGTAGTTGAGAACCCAGCAAAATTCATATGCACCAGGAGAAACTTCGGAAAACTCAAAAAAGTAATGGAATAACTCAAAAACCTCTGAAAAAGCGCAGAGTAGTTTACAACCCAGCACAACTTATAGCCACCAGAACAAACTTAGAAAAACTCAAAAAAGTAAAAAAATATCTCAAAATCTTCTGAAACAGCGGAGAGTAGTTTAGTGCCAAGCACAACCCATATGCACTAGGAGAAAGTTCGCAAACCTCAAAAAAGTATAGAAATAACTCGAAATCTTCTGAGACAGCGTAGAGTAGTGTAGAACCCAGCACAACACATATACACCAGGAGAAACTTCGAAAAACTCAAAAAAGTAATGAAATAACTCGAACACCTCTAAAACAGCGGAGAGTAGTTGAGAACCCAGCACAACACATACGCAACATGAGAAACTTCGAAAAACTCAAAAAAGTAATGACATAACTCGAAAACCTCTAAAACAGCGAAGAGTAGTTGAGAACCCAGCACAACACATACGCAACATGAGAAACTTCGAAAAACTCAAAAAAGTAATGAAGTAACTCAAAAACCTCTGAAACAGAGCAGAGTAGTTTAGAACCCAGCACAACACATAGGCACCAGGAGAAACTTCTAAAAACTCAAAAAAGTAAAAAAACAACTCAAATTCTTCTGAAACTGCGGAGAGTAGTGTAGTTAAGCAGCACAACACATACGCAACATGAGAACCTTCGAAAAACTCAAATAAGTAATGACATAACTCGAAAACCTCTAAAACAGCGGAGAGTAGTTGCGAACCCAGCACAATCCATATGCACCAGGAGAAACTTCGAAAAACTCAAAAAACTAATGGAATAACTCAAAAACCTCTGAAACAGCGCAGAGTAGTTTACAACCCAGCACAACATATAGCCACCAGAACAAACTTCGAAAAACTCAAAAAAGTAAAAAAATATCTCAAAATCTTCTGAAACAGCGGAGATTAGTTTAGTGCGAAGCACAACCCATATGCACTAGGAGAAAGTTCGAAAACATCAAAAAAGTATAGAAATAACTCGAAATCTTCTGAGACAGCGTAGAGTAGTGTAGAACCCAGCACAACACATTTCCACCAGGAGAAACTTCGAAAAACTCAAAAAAGTAATGAAATAACTCGAAAACCTCAAAAACAGCGAAGAGTAGTTGAGTGCCCAGCACAACACATACGCAACATGAGAAACTTCGAAAAACTCAAAAAAGTAATGAAGTAACTCGAAAACCTCTGAAACAGAGCAGAGTAGTTTAGAACCCAGCACAACACAGAGGCACCAGGAGAAACTTCTAAAAACTCAAAAAAGTAAAAAAACAACTCAAATTCTTCTGAAACTGCGGAGAGTAGTGTAGTTAAGCAGCACAACACATACGCAACATGAGAACATGAGGTTTTCGAAAAAGTAATGAAGTAACTCAAAAACCTCTGAAACAGAGCAGAGTAGTTTAGAACCCAGCACAACACATAGGCACCAGGAGAAACTTCTAAAAACTCAAAAAAGTAAAAAAACAACTCAAATTCTTCTGAAACTGCGGAGAGTAGTGTAGTTAAGCAGCACAACACATACGCAACATGAGAACCTTCGAAAAACTCAAATAAGTAATGACATAACTCGAAAACCTCTAAAACAGCGGAGAGTAGTTGAGAACCCAGCACAATCCATATGCACCAGGAGAAACTTCGAAAAACTCAAAAAAGTAATGGAATAACTCAAAAACCTCTGAAACAGCGCAGAGTAGTTTACAACCCAGCACAACATATAGCCACCAGAACAAACTTCGAAAAACTCAAAAAAGTAAAAAAATATCTCAAAATCTTCTGAAATAGCGGAGAGTAGTTTAGTGCCAAGCACAACCCATATGCACTAGGAGAAATTTCGAAAACCTCAAAAAATATAGAAATAACTCGAAATCTTCTGAAACAGCGTAGAGTAGTGTAGAACCCAGCACAACACATATACACCAATAGAAACTTCGAAAAACTCAGAAAAGTAATGAAATAACTCGAAAACCTCAAAAACAGCGAAGAGTAGTTGAGTGCCCAGCACAACACATACGCAACATGAGAAACTTCGAAAAACTCAAAAAAGTAATGAAGTAACTCAAAAACCTCTGAAGCAGAGCAGAGTAGTTTAGAACCCAGCACAACACATAGGCACCAGAACAAACTTCGAAAAACTCAAAAAAGTAAAAAAATATCTCAAAATCTTCTGAAACATTGGAGAGTAGTTTAGTGCCAAGCACAACCCATATGCACTAGGAGAAAGTTCGAAAACCTCAAAAAAGTATAGAAATAACTCGAAATCTTCTGAAACAGCGTAGAGTAGTGTAGAACCCAGCACAACACATATACACCAGGAGAAACTTCGAAAAACTCAAAAAGGTAATGAAATAACTCGAAAACCTCTAAAACAGCGGAGAGTAGTTGAGAACCCAGCACAACACATACGCAACATGAGAAACTTCGAAAAACTCAAAAAAGTAATGAAGTAACTCAAAAACCTCTGAAACAGAGCAGAGTAGTTTAGAACCCAGCACAACACATAGGCACCAGGAGAAACTTCTAAAAACTCAAAAAAGTAAAAAAACAACTCAAATTCTTCTGAAACTGCGGAGAGTAGTGTAGTTAAGCTGCACAACACATACGCAACATGAGAGCCTTCGAAAAACTCAAATAAGTAATGACATAACTCGAAAACCTCTAAAACAGCGGAGAGTAGTTGAGAACCCAGCACAACACATACGCAACATGAGAAACTTCTAAAAACTCAAAAAAGTAAAAAAACAACTCAATTTCTTCTGAAACTGCGGAGAGTAGTGTAGTTAAGCAGCACAACACATACGCAACATGAGAACATGAGGTTTTCGAAAAAGTAATGAAGTAACTCAAAAACCTCTGAAACAGAGCAGAGTAGTTTAGAACCCAGCACAACACATAGGCACCAGGAGAAACTTCTAAAAACTCAAAAAAGTAAAAAAACAACTCAAATTCTTCTGAAACTGCGGAGAGTAGTGTAGTTAAGCAGCACAACACATACGCAACATGAGAACCTTCGAAAAACTCAAATAAGTAATGACATAACTCGAAAACCTCTAAAACAGCGGAGAGTAGTTGAGAACCCAGCACAATCCATATGCACCAGGAGAAACTTCGAAAAACTCAAAAAAGTAATGGAATAACTCAAAAACCTCTGAAACAGCGCAGAGTAGTTTACAACCCAGCACAACATATAGCCACCAGAACAAACTTCGAAAAACTCAAAAAAGTAAAAAAATATCTCAAAATCTTCTGAAATAGCGGAGAGTAGTTTAGTGCCAAGCACAACCCATATGCACTAGGAGAAATTTCGAAAACCTCAAAAAATATAGAAATAACTCGAAATCTTCTGAAACAGCGTAGAGTAGTGTAGAACCCAGCACAACACATAACCACCAATAGAAACTTCGAAAAACTCAGAAAAGTAATGAAATAACTCGAAAACCTCAAAAACAGCGAAGAGTAGTTGAGTGCCCAGCACAACACATACGCAACATGAGAAACTTCGAAAAACTCAAAAAAGTAATGAAGTAACTCAAAAACCTCTGAAGCAGAGCAGAGTAGTTTAGAACCCAGCACAACACATAGGCACCAGAACAAACTTCGAAAAACTCAAAAAAGTAAAAAAATATCTCAAAATCTTCTGAAACATTGGAGAGTAGTTTAGTGCCAAGCACAACCCATATGCACTAGGAGAAAGTTCGAAAACCTCAAAAAAGTATAGAAATAACTCGAAATCTTCTGAAACAGCGTAGAGTAGTGTAGAACCCAGCACAACACATATACACCAGGAGAAACTTCGAAAAACTCAAAAAAGTAATGAAATAACTCGAAAACCTCTAAAACAGCGGAGAGTAGTTGAGAACCCAGCACAACACATACGCAACATGAGAAACTTCGAAAAACTCAAAAAAGTAATGAAGTAACTCAAAAACCTCTGAAACAGAGCAGAGTAGTTTAGAACCCAGCACAACACATAGGCACCAGGAGAAACTTCTAAAAACTCAAAAAAGTAAAAAAACAACTCAAATTCTTCTGAAACTGCGGAGAGTAGTGTAGTTAAGCTGCACAACACATACGCAACATGAGAGCCTTCGAAAAACTCAAATAAGTAATGACATAACTCGAAAACCTCTAAAACAGCGGAGAGTAGTTGAGAACCCAGCACAACACATACGCAACATGAGAAACTTCGAAAAACTCAAAAAAGTAAAAAAACAACTCAAATTCTTCTGAAACTGCGGAGAGTAGTGTAGTTAAGCAGCACAACACATACGCAACATGAGAACATGAGGTTTTCGAAAAAGTAATGAAGTAACTCAAAAACCTCTGAAACAGAGCAGAGTAGTTTAGAACCCAGCACAACACATAGGCACCAGGAGAAACTTCTAAAAACTCAAAAAAGTAAAAAAACAACTCAAATTCTTCTGAAACTGCGGAGAGTAGTGTAGTTAAGCAGCACAACACATACGCAACATGAGAACCTTCGAAAAACTCAAATAAGTAATGACATAACTCGAAAACCTCTAAAACAGCGGAGAGTAGTTGAGAACCCAGCACAATCCATATGCACCAGGAGAAACTTCGAAAAACTCAAAAAAGTAATAGAATAACTCAAAAACCTCTGAAACAGCGCAGAGTAGTTTACAACCCAGCACAACATATAGCCACCAGAACAAACTTCGAAAAACTCAAAAAAGTAAAAAAATATCTCAAAATCTTCTGAAATAGCGGAGAGTAGTTTAGTGCCAAGCACAACCCATATGCACTAGGAGAAATTTCGAAAACCTCAAAAAATATAGAAATAACTCGAAATCTTCTGAAACAGCGTAGAGTAGTGTAGAACCCAGCACAACACATATACACCAGGAGAAACTTCGAAAAACTCAAAAAAGTAATGAAGTAACTCAAAAACCTCTGAAGCAGAGCAGAGTAGTTTAGAACCCAGCACAACACATAGGCACCAGAACAAACTTCGAAAAACTCAAAAAAGTAAAAAAATATCTCAAAATCTTCTGAAACATTGGAGAGTAGTTTAGTGCCAAGCACAACCCATATGCACTAGGAGAAAGTTCGAAAACCTCAAAAAAGTATAGAAATAACTCGAAATCTTCTGAAACAGCGTAGAGTAGTGTAGAACCCAGCACAACACATATACACCAGGAGAAACTTCGAAAAACTCAAAAAAGTAATGACATAACTCGAAAACCTCTAAAACAGCGAAGAGTAGTTGAGAACCCAGCACAACACATACGCAACATGAGAAACTTCGAAAAACTCAAAAAAGTAATGGAATAACTCAAATTCTTCTGAAACTGCGGAGAGTAGTGTAGTTAAGCAGCACAACACATACGCAACATGAGAACCTTCGAAAAACTCAAAGAAGTAATGACATAACTCGAAAACCTCTAAAACAGCGGAGAGTAGTTGAGAACCCAGCACAACACATATACACCAGGAGAAACTTCGAAAAACTCAAAAAAGTAATGAAATAACTCGAAAACCTCTAAAACAGCGGAGAGTAGTTGAGAACCCAGCACAACACATACGCAACATGAGAAACTTCGAAAAACTCAAAAAAGTAATGAAGTAACTCAAAAACCTCTGAAACAGAGCAGAGTAGTTTAGAACCCAGCACAACACATAGGCACCAGGAGAAACTTCTAAAAACTCAAAAAAGTAAAAAAACAACTCAAATTCTTATGAAACTGCGGACAGTCGTTGAGAACCTAGCACAACACATACGCAACATGAGAAACTTCGAAAAACTCAAACAAGTAATGACATAACTCGAAAACCTCTAAAACAGCGAAGAGTAGTTGAGAACCCAGCACAACACATACGCAACATGAGAAACTTCGAAAAACTCAAAAAAGTAATGGAATAACTCAAAAACCTCTGAAACAGAGCAGAGTAGTTTAGAACCCAGCACAACACATAGGTACCAGGAGAAACTTCTAAAAACTCAAAAAAGTAAAAAAACAACTCAAATTCTTCTGAAACTGCGGAGAGTAGTGTAGTTAAGCAGCACAACACATACGCAACATGAGAACCTTCGAAAAACTCAAATAAGTAATGACATAACTCGAAAACCTCTAAAACAGCGGAGAGTAGTTGAGAACCCAGCACAATCCATATGCACCAGGAGAAACTTCGAAAAACTCAAAAAAGTAATGGAATAACTCAAAAACCTCTGAAACAGCGCAGAGTAGTTTACAACCCAGCAAAACATATAGCCACCAGAACAAACTTCGAAAAACTCAAAAAAGTAAAAAAATATCTCAAAATCTTCTGAAACAGCGGAGAGTAGTTTAGTGCCAAGCACAACCCATATGCACTAGGAGAAAGTTCGAAAACCTCAAAAAAGTATAGAAATAACTCGAAATCTTCTGAAACAGCTTAGAGTAGTGTAGAACCCAGCACAACACATATACACCAGGAGAAACTTCGAAAAACTCAAAAAAGTAATGAAATAACTCGAAAACCTCAAAAACAACGAAGAGTAGTTGAGTGCCCAGCACAACACATACGCAACATGAGAAACTTCGAAAAACTCAAAAAAGTAATGAAGTAACTCAAAAACCTCTAAAACAGAGCAGAGTAGTTTAGAACCCAGCACAATACATAGGCACCAGGAGAAACTTCTAAAAACTCAAAAAAGTAAAAAAAACAACTCAAATTCTTCTGAAACTGCGGAGAGTAGTGTAGTTAAGCAGCACAACCCATATGCACTAGGAGAAAGTTCGAAAACCTCAAAGAAGTATAGAAATAACTCGAAATCTTCTGAAACAGCGTAGAGTAGTGTAGAACCCAGCACAACACATATACACCAGGAGAAACTTCGAAAAACTCAAAAAAGTAATGAAATAACTCGAAAACCTCTAAAACAGCGGAGAGTAGTTGAGAACCCAGCACAACACATACGCAACATGAGAAACTTCGAAAAACTCAAAAAAGTAATGAAGTAACTCAAAAACCTCTGAAACAGAGCAGAGTAGTTTAGAACCCAGAACAACACATGGGCACCAGGAGAAACTTCTAAAAACTCAAAAAAGTAAAAAAACAACTCAAATTCTTCTGAAACTGCGGAGAGTAGTGTAGTTAAGCAGCACAACACATACGCAACATGAGAACCTTCGAAAAACTCAAATAAGTAATGACATAACTCGAAAACCTCTAAAACAGCGGAGAGTAGTTGAGAACCCAGCAAAATTCATATGCACCAGGAGAAACTTCGGAAAACTCAAAAAAGTAATGGAATAACTCAAAAACCTCTGAAAAAGCGCAGAGTAGTTTACAACCCAGCACAACTTATAGCCACCAGAACAAACTTAGAAAAACTCAAAAAAGTAAAAAAAAATCTCAAAGTCTTCTGAAACAGCGGAGAGTAGTTTAGTGCCAAGCACAACCCATATGCACTAGGAGAAAGTTCGAAAACCTCAAAAAAGTATAGAAATAACTCGAAATCTTCTGAGACAGCGTAGAGTAGTGTAGAACCCAGCACAACACATATACACCAGGAGAAACTTCGAAAAACTCAAAAAAGTAATGAAATAACTCGAACACCTCTAAAACAGCGGAGAGTAGTTGAGAACCCAGCACAACACATACGCAACATGAGAAACTTCGAAAAACTCAAAAAAGTAATGACATAACTCGAAAACCTCTAAAACAGCGAAGAGTAGTTGAGAACCCAGCACAACACATACGCAACATGAGAAACTTCGAAAAACTCAAAAAAGTAATGAAGTAACTCAAAAACCTCTGAAACAGAGCAGAGTAGTTTAGAACCCAGCACAACACATAGGCACCAGGAGAAACTTCTAAAAACTCAAAAAAGTAAAAAAACAACTCAAATTCTTCTGAAACTGCGGAGAGTAGTGTAGTTAAGCAGCACAACACATACGCAACATGAGAACCTTCGAAAAACTCAAATAAGTAATGACATAACTCGAAAACCTCTAAAAGAGCGGAGAGTAGTTGAGAACCCAGCACAATCCATATGCACCAGGAGAAACTTCGAAAAACTCAAAAAAGTAATGGAATAACTCAAAAACCTCTGAAACAGCGCAGAGTAGTTTACAACCCAGCACAACATATAGCCACCAGAACAAACTTCGAAAAACTCAAAAAAGTAAAAAAATATCTCAAAATCTTCTGAAACAGCGGAGATTAGTTTAGTGCGAAGCACAACCCATATGCACTAGGAGAAAGTTCGAAAACATCAAAAAAGTATAGAAATAACTCGAAATCTTCTGAGACAGCGTAGAGTAGTGTAGAACCCAGCACAACACATTTCCACCAGGAGAAACTTCGAAAAACTCAAAAAAGTAATGAAATAACTCGAAAACCTCAAAAACAGCGAAGAGTAGTTGAGTGCCCAGCACAACACATACGCAACATGAGAAACTTCGAAAAACTCAAAAAAGTAATGAAGTAACTCAAAAACCTCTGAAACAGAGCAGAGTAGTTTAGAACCCAGCACAACACAGAGGCACCAGGAGAAACTTCTAAAAACTCAAAAAAGTAAAAAAACAACTCAAATTCTTCTGAAACTGCGGAGAGTAGTGTAGTTAAGCAGCACAACACATACACAACATGAGAAACTTCGAAAAATTCAAATAAGTAATGACATAACTCGAAAACCTCTAAAACAGCGGAGAGTAGTTGAGAACCCAGCACAACACATCCGCAAAATAAGAAACTTCGAAAAACTCAAAAAAGTAATGAAATAACTCGAAAACCTCAAAAACAGCGGGGAGTAGTTGAGAACCCAGCACAACACATACGCAATTTGAGAAACTTCGAAAAACTCAAAAAAGTAATGAAATAACTCGAAAACCTCTAAAACAGCGGAGAATAGTTGAGAACCCAGCACATCACATACGCAACATGAGAAACTTCGAAAAACTCAAACAAGTAATGAAGTAACTCAAAAACCTCTGAAACAGAGCAGAGTAGTTTAGAACCCAGCACAACACATAGGCACCAGGAGAAACTTCTAAAAACTCAAAAAAGTAAAAAAACAACTCAAATTCTTCTGAAACTGCGGAGAGTAGTGTAGTTAAGCAGCACAACGCATACGCAACATGAGAACCTTCGAAAAACTTAAATAAGTAATGACATAACTCGAAAACCTCTAAAACAGCGGAGAGTAGTTGAGAACCCAGCACAATCCATATGCACCAGGAGAGACTTCAAAAAACTCAAAAAAGTAAAAAAATATCTCAAAATCTTCTGAAACAGCGGAGAGTAGTTTAGTGCCAAGCACAACCCATATGCACTAGGAGAAAGTTCGAAAACCTCAAAAAAGTATAAAAATAACTCGAAATCTTCTGAAACAGCGTAGAGTAGTGTAGAACCCAGCACAACACATATACACCAGGAGAAACTTCGAAAAACTCAAAAAAGTAATGAAATAACTCGAAAACCTCTAAAACAGCGGAGAGTAGTTGCGAACCCAGCACCATCCATATGCACCAGGAGAAACTTCGAAAAACTCAAAAAAGTAATGGAATAACTCAAAAACCTCTGAAACAGCGCAGAGTAGTTTAGAACCCAGCACAACATATAGCCACCAGAACAAACTTCGAAAAACTCAAAAAAGTAAAAAAATATCTCAAAATCTTCTGAAACAGCGGAGATTAGTTTAGTGCGAAGCACAACCCATATGCACTAGGAGAAAGTTCGAAAACATCAAAAAAGTATAGAAATAACTCGAAATCTTCTGAGACAGCGTAGAGTAGTGTAGAACCCAGCACAACACATTTCCACCAGGAGAAACTTCGAAAAACTCAAAAAAGTAATGAAATAACTCGAAAACCTCAAAAACAGCGAAGAGTAGTTGAGTGCCCAGCACAACACATACGCAACATGAGAAACTTCGAAAAACTCAAAAAAGTAATGAAGTAACTCAAAAACCTCTGAAACAGAGCAGAGTAGTTTAGAACCCAGCACAACACATAGGCACCAGGAGAAACTTCTAAAAACTCAAAAAAGTAAAAAAACAACTCAAATTCTTCTGAAACTGCGGAGAGTAGTGTAGTTAAGCAGCACAACACATACACAACATGAGAAACTTCGAAAAATTCAAATAAGTAATGACATAACTCGAAAACCTCTAAAACAGCGGAGAGTAGTTGAGAACCCAGCACAACACATCCGCAAAATAAGAAACTTCGAAAAACTCAAAAAAGTAATGAAATAACTCGAAAACCTCAAAAACAGCGGGGAGTAGTTGAGAACCCAGCACAACACATACGCAATTTGAGAAACTTCGAAAAACTCAAAAAAGTAATGAAATAACTCGAAAACCTCTAAAACAGCGGAGAATAGTTGAGAACCCAGCACAACACATACGCAACATGAGAAACTTCGAAAAACTCAAAAAAGTAATGAAGTAACTCAAAAACCTCTGAAACAGAGCAGAGTAGTTTAGAACCCAGCACAACACATAGGCACCAGGAGAAACTTCTAAAAACTCAAAAAAGTAAAAAAACAACTCAAATTCTTCTGAAACTGCGGAGAGTAGTGTAGTTAAGCAGCACAACACATACGCAACATGAGAACCTTCGAAAAACTTAAATAAGTAATGACATAACACGAAAACCTCTAAAACAGCGGAGAGTAGTTGAGAACCCAGCACAATCCATATGCACCAGGAGAAACTTCAAAAAACTCAAAAAAGTAAAAAAATATCTCAAAATCTTCTGAAACAGCGGAGAGTAGTTTAGTGCCAAGCACAACCCATATGCACTAGGAGAAAGTTCGAAAACCTCAAAAAAGTATAGCAATAACTCGAAATCTTCTGAAACAGCGTAGAGTAGTGTAGAACCTAGCACAACACATATACAACAGGAGAAACATCGAAAAACTCAAAAAAGTAATGAAATAAGTCTAAAACCTCTAAAACAGCGGACAGTCGTTGAGAACCTAGCACAACACATCGGCAAAATGAGAAACTTCGAAAAACTCAAAAAAGTAATGAAATAACTCGAAAACCTCAAAAACAGCGGGGTGTAGTTGAGAACCCAGCACAACACATACGCAACTTGAGAAACTTCGAAAAACTCAAAAAAGTAATGACATAACTCGAAAACCTCTAAAACAGCGAAGAGTAGTTGAGAAGCCAGCACAACACATATGCAACATGAGAAACTTCGAAAAACTCAAAAAAGTAATGAAGTAACTCAAAAACCTCTGAAACAGAGCAGAGTAGTTTAGAACCCAGCACAACACATAGGCACCAGGAGAAACTTCTAAAAACTCAAAAAAGTAAAAAAACAACTCAAATTCTTCTGAAACTGCGGAGAGTAGTGTAGTTAAGCAGCACAACACATACGCAACATGAGAACCTTCGAAAAACTCAAATAAGTAATGACATAACTCGAAAACCTCTAAAACAGCGGAGTGTAGAACCCAAAACAACACATATACACCAGGAGAAACTTCGAAAAACTCAAAAAAGTAATGAAATAACTCGAAAACCTCTAAAACAGCGGACAGTCGTTGAGAACCTAGCACAACACATCGGCAAAATGAGAAACTTCGAAAAACTCAAAAAAGTAATGAAATAACTCGAAAACCTCAAAAACAGCGGGGAGTAGTTGAGAACCCAGCACAACACATACGCAACTTGAGAAACTTCGAAAAACTCAAAAAAGTAATGACATAACTCGAAAACCTCTAAAACAGCGAAGAGTACTTGAGAACCCAGCACAACACATACGCAACATGAGAAACTTCGAAAAACTCAAAAAAGTAATGAAGTAACTCAAAAACCTCTGAAACAGAGCAGAGTAGTTTAGAACCCAGCACAACACATAGGCACCAGGAGAAACTTCTAAAAACTCAAAAAAGTAAAAAAACAACTCAAATTCTTCTGAAACTGCGGAGAGTAGTGTAGTTAAGCAGCACAACACATACGCAACATGAGAACCTTCGAAAAACTTAAATAAGTAATGACATAACTCGAAAACCTCTAAAACAGCGGAGAGTAGTTGAGAACCCAGCACAATCCATATGCACCAGGAGAAACTTCAAAAAACTCAAAAAAGTAAAAAAATATCTCAAAATCTTCTGAAACAGCGGAGAGTAGTTTAGTGCCAAGCACAACCCATATGCACTAGGAGAAAGTTCGAAAACCTCAAAAAGGTATAGCAATAACTCGAAATCTTCTGAAACAGCGTAGAGTAGTGTAGAACCTAGCACAACACATATACACCAGGAGAAACATCGAAAAACTCAAAAAAATAATGAAATAACTCTAAAACCTCTAAAACAGCGGACAGTCGTTGAGAACCTAGCACAACACATCGGCAAAATGAGAAACTTCGAAAAACTCAAAAAAGTAATGAAATAACTCGAAAACCTCAAAAACAGCGGGGTGTAGTTGAGAACCCAGCACAACACATACGCAACTTGAGAAACTTCGAAAAACTCAAAAAAGTAATGACATAACTCGAAAACCTCTAAAACAGCGAAGAGTAGTTGAGAACCCAGCACAACACATATGCAACATGAGAAACTTCGAAAAACTCAAAAAAGTAATGAAGTAACTCAAAAACCTCTGAAACAGAGCAGAGTAGTTTAGAACCCAGCACAACACATAGGCACCAGGAGAAACTTCTAAAAACTCAAAAAAGTAAAAAAACAACTCAAATTCTTCTGAAACTGCGGAGAATAGTGTAGTTAAGCAGCACAACACATACGCAACATGAGAACCTTCGAAAAACTCAAATAAGTAATGACATAACTCGAAAACCTCTAAAACAGCGGAGTGTAGAACCCAAAACAACACATATACACCAGGAGAAACTTCGAAAAACTCAAAAAAGTAATGAAATAACTCGAAAACCTCTAAAACAGCGGACAGTCGTTGAGAACCTAGCACAACACATCCGCAAAATGAGAAACTTCGAAAAACTCAAAAAAGTAATGAAATAACTCGAAAACCTCAAAAACAGCGGGGAGTAGTTGAGAACCCAGCACAACACATACGCAACTTGAGAAACTTCGAAAAACTCAAAAAAGTAATGACATAACTCGAAAACCTCTAAAACAGCGAAGAGTAGTTGAGAACCCAGCACAACACATACGCAACATGAGAAACTTCGAAAAACTCAAAAAAGTAATGAAGTAACTCAAAAACCTCTGAAACAGAGCAGAGTAGTTTAGAACCCAGCACAACACATAGGCACCAGGAGAAACTTCTAAAAACTCAAAAAAGTAAAAAAACAACTCAAATTCTTCTGAAACTGCGGAGAGTAGTGTAGTTAAGCAGCACAACACATACGCAACATGAGAACCTTCGAAAAACTCAAATAAGTAATGACATAACTCGAAAACCTCTAAAACAGCGGAGTGTAGAACCCAAAACAACACATATACACCAGGAGAAACTTCGAAAAACTCAAAAAAGTAATGAAATAACTCGAAAACCTCTAAAACAGCGGACAGTCGTTGCGAACCTAGCACAACACATCCGCAAAATGAGAAACTTCGAAAAACTCAAAAAAGTAATGAAATAACTCGAAAACCTTAAAAACAGCGGGGAGTAGTTGAGAACCCAGCACAACACATACGCAACTTGAGAAACTTCGAAAAACTCAAACAAGTAATGACATAACTCGAAAACCTCTAAAACAGCGAAGAGTAGTTGAGAACCCAGCACAACACATACGCAACATGAGAAACTTCGAAAAACTCAAAAAAGTAATGAAGTAACTCAAAAACCTCTGAAACAGAGCAGAGTAGTTTAGAACCCAGCACAACACATAGGCACCAGGAGAAACTTCTAAAAACTCAAAAAAGTAAAAAAACAACTCAAATTCTTATGAAACTGCGGAGAGTAGTGTAGTTAAGCAGGACAACACATACGCAACATGAGAACCTTCGAAAAACTCAAATAAGTAATGACATAACTCGAAAACCTCTAAAACAGCGGAGAGTAGTTGAGAACCCAGCACAATCCATATGCACCAGGAGAAACTTCGAAAAACTCAAAAAAGTAATGGAATAACTCAAAAACCTCTGAAACAGCGCAGAGTAGTTTACAACCTAGCACAACATATAGCCACCAGAACAAACTTCGAAAAACTCAAAAAAGTAAAAAAATATCTCAAAATCTTCTGAAACAGCGGAGAGTAGTTTAGTGCCAAGCACAACCCATATGCACTAGGAGAAAGTTAGAAAACCTCAAAAAAGTATAGAAATAACTCGAAATCTTCTGAGACAGCGTAGAGTAGTGTAGAACCCAGCACAACACATATACACCAGGAGAAACTTCGAAAAACTCAAAAAAGTAATGAAATAACTCGAAAACCTCTAAAACAGCGGACAGTCGTTGAGAACCTAGCACAACACATCCGCAACATGAGAAACTTCGAAAAACTCAAAAAAGTAATGAAGTAACTCGAAAACCTCTAAAACAGCGGAGAGTAGTTGAGAACCCAGCACAATCCATATGCACCAGAACAAACTTCGAAAAACTCAAAAAAGTATAGAAATAACTCGAAATCTTCTGAAACAGCGTAGAGTAGTGTAGAACCCAGCACAACACATATACACCAGGAGAAACTTCGAAAAACTCAAAAAAGTAAAAAAACAACTCAAATTCTTATGAAACTGCGGAGAGTAGTGTAGTTAAGCAGCACAACACATACGCAACATGAGAACCTTCGAAAAACTCAAATAAGTAATGACATAACTCGAAAACCTCTAAAACAGCGGAGAGTAGTTGAGAACCCAGCACAATCCATATGCACCAGGAGAAACTTCGAAAAACTCAAAAAAGTAATGACATAACTCGAAAACCTCTAAAACAGCGGAGAGTAGTTGAGAACCCAGCACAATCCATATGCACCAGGAGAAACTTCAAAAAACTCAAAAAAGTAAAAAAATATCTCAAAATCTTCTGAAACAGCGGAGAGTAGTTTAGTGCCAAGCACAACCCATATGCACTAGGAGAAAGTTCGAAAACCTCAAAAAAGTATAGAAATAACTCGAAATCTTCTGAAACAGCGTAGAGTAGTGTAGAACCTAGCACAACACATATACACCAGGAGAAACATCGAAAAACTCAACAAAGTAAAAAAATATCTCAAAATCTTCTGAAACAGCGGAGAGTAGTTTAGTGCCAAGCACAACCCATATGCACTAGGAGAAATTTAGAAAACCTCAAAAAAGTATAGAAATAACTCGAAATCTTCTGAGACAGCGTAGAGTAGTGTAGAACCCAGCACAACACATATACACCAGGAGAAACTTCGAAAAACTCAAAAAAGTAATGAAATAACTCGAAAACCTCTAAAACAGCGGACAGTCGTTGAGAACCTAGCACAACACATCCGCAACATGAGAAACTTCGAAAAACTCAAAAAAGTAATGAAGTAACTCGAAAACCTCTAAAACAGCGGAGAGTAGTTGAGAACCCAGCACAATCCATATGCACCAGAACAAACTTCGAAAAACTCAAAAAAGTATAGAAATAACTCGAAATCTTCTGAAACAGCGTAGAGTAGTGTAGAACCCAGCACAACACATATACACCAGGAGAAACTTCGAAAAACTCAAAAAAGTAAAAAAACAACTCAAATTCTTATGAAACTGCGGAGAGTAGTGTAGTTAAGCAGCACAACACATACGCAACATGAGAACCTTCGAAAAACTCAAATAAGTAATGACATAACTCGAAAACCTCTAAAACAGCGGAGAGTAGTTGAGAACCCAGCACAATCCATATGCACCAGGAGAAACTTCGAAAAACTCAAAAAAGTAATGAAGTAACTCAAAAACCTCTGAAACAGAGCAGAGTAGTTTAGAACCCAGCACAACACATAGGCACCAGGAGAAACTTCTAAAAACTCAAAAAAGTAAAAAAACAACTCAAATTCTTCTGAAACTGCGGAGAGTAGTGTAGTTAAGCAGCACAACACATACGCAACATGAGAACCTTCGCAAAACTCAAAAAAGTAATGGAATAACTCAAAAACCTCTGAAACAGCGCAGAGTAGTTTACAACCCAGCACAACATATAGCCACCAGAACAAACTTCGAAAAACTCAAAAAAGTAAAAAAATATCTCAAAATCTTCTGAAACAGCGGAGAGTAGTTTAGTGCCAAGCACAACCCATATGCACTAGGAGAAATTTCGAAAACCTCAAAAAAGTATAGAAATAACTCGAAATCTTCTGAAACAGCGTAGAGTAGTGTAGAACCCAGCACAACACATATACACCAGGAGAAACTTCGAAAAACTCAAAAAAGTAATGAAATAACTCGAAAACCTCAAAAACAGCGAAGAGTACTTGAGTGCCCAGCACAACACATACGCAACATGAGAAACTTCGAAAAACTCAAAAAAGTAATGAAGTAACTCAAAAACCTCTGAAGCAGAGCAGAGTAGTTTAGAACCCAGCACAACACATAGGCACCAGAACAAACTTCGAAAAAATCAAAAAAGTAAAAAAATATCTCAAAATCTTCTGAAACATTGGAGAGTAGTTTAGTGCCAAGCACAACCCAGATGCACTAGGAGAAAGTTCGAAAACCTCAAAAAAGTATAGAAATAACTCGAAATCTTCTGAAACAGCGTAGAGTAGTGTAGAACCCAGCACAACACATATACACCAGGAGAAACTTCGAAAAACTCAAAAAAGTAATGAAATAACTCGAAAACCTCTAAAACAGCGGAGAGTAGTTGAGAACCCAGCACAACACATACGCAACATGAGAAACTTCGAAAAACTCAAAAAAGTAATGAAGTAACTCGAAAACCTCTGAAACAGAGCAGAGTAGTTTAGAACCCAGCACAACACATAGGCACCAGGAGAAACTTCTAAAAACTCAAAAAAGTAAAAAAACAACTCAAATTCTTCTGAAACTGCGGAGAGTAGTGTAGTTAAGCTGCACAACACATACGCAACATGAGAGCCTTCGAAAAACTCAAATAAGTAATGACATAACTCGAAAACCTATAAAACAGCGAAGAGTAGTTGAGAACCCAGCACAATCCATATGCACCAGGAGAAACTTCGAAAAACTCAAAAAAGTAAAAAAATATCTCAAAATCTTCTGAAACAGCGGAGAGTAGTTTAGTGCCAAGCACAACCTATATGCACTAGGTGAAAGTTCGAAAACCTCAAAAAAGTATAGAAATAACTCGAAATCTTCTGAAACAGCGTAGCGTAGTGTAGAACCGAAAACAACACATATACACCAGGAGAAACTTCGAAAAACTCAAAAAAGTAATGAAATAACTCGAAAACCTCTAAAACAGCGGAGAGTCGTTGAGAACCGAGCACAACACATCCGTAAAATGAGAAACTTCGAAAAACTCAAAAAAGTAATGAAATAACTCGAAAACCTCAAAAACAGCGGGGAGTAGTTGAGAACCCAGCACAACACATACGCAACTTGAGAAACTTCGAAAAACTCAAAAAAGTAATGACATAACTCGAAAACCTCTAAAACAGCGAAGAGTAGTTGAGAACCCAGGACAACACATAGGCACCAGGAGAAACTTCTAAAAACTCAAAAAAGTAATGGAATAACTCAAAAACCTCTGAAACAGCGCAGAGTAGTTTACAACCCAGCACAACAGAAAGCCACCAGAACAAACTTCGAAAAACTCAAAAAAGTAAAAAAATATCTCAAAATCTTCTGAAAAAGCGGAGAGTAGTTTAGTGCCAAGCACAACCCATATGCACTAGGTGAAAGTTCGAAAACCTCAAAAAAGTATAGAAATAACTCGAAATCTTCTGAAACAGCGTAGCGTAGTGTAGAACCCAAAACAACACATATACACCAGGAGAAACTTCGAAAAACTCAAAAAAGTAATGAAATAACTCGAAAACCTCTAAAACAGCGGACAGTCGTTGAGAACCTAGCACAACACATCCGTAAAATGAGAAACTTCGAAAAACTCAAAAAAGTAATGAAATAACTCGAAAACCTCAAAAACAGCGGGGAGTAGTTGAGAACCCAGCACAACACATACGCAACTTGAGAAACTTCGAAAAACTCAAAAAAGTAATGACATAACTCGAAAACCTCTAAAACAGCGAAGAGTAGTTGAGAACCCAGCACAACACATAGGCACCAGGAGAAACTTCTAAAAACTCAAAAAAGTAAAAAAACAACTCAAATTCTTATGAAACTGCGGAGAGTAGTGTAGTTAAGCAGCACAACACAAACGCAACATGAGAACCTTCGAAAAACTCAAATAAGTAATGACATAACTCGAAAACCTCTAAAACAGCGGAGAGTAGTTGAGAACCCAGCACAATCCATATGCACCAGGAGAAACTTCGAAAAACTCAAAAAATAATGGAATAACTCAAAAACCTCTGAAACAGCGCAGAGTAGTTTACAACCCAGCACAACATATAGCCACCAGAACAAACTTCGAAAAACTCAAAAAAGTAAAAAAATATCTCAAAATCTTCTGAAACAGCGGAGAGTAGTTTAGTGCCAAGCTCAACCCATATGCACTAGGAGAAAGTTCGAAAACCTCAAAAAAGTATAGAAATAACTCGAAATCTTCTGAGACAGCGTACAGTAGTGTAGAACCCAGCACAACACATACACACCAGGAGAGACTTCGAAAAACTCAAAAAAGTAATGAAATAACTCGAAAACCTCTAAAACAGCGGACAGTCGTTGAGAACCTAGCACAACACATCCGCAACATGAGAAACTTCGAAAAACTCAAAAAAGTAATGAAGTAACTCGAAAACCTCTAAAACAGCGGAGAGTAGTTGAGAAACCAGCACAATCCATATGCACCAGAACAAACTTCGAAAAACTCAAAAAAGTAAAAAAATATCTCAAAATCTTCTGAAACAGCGGAGATTAGTTTAGTGCGAAGCACAACCCATATGCACTAGGAGAAAGTTCGAAAACCTCAAAAAAGTATAGAAATAACTCGAAATCTTCTGAAACAGCGTAGAGTAGTGTAGAACCCAGCACAACACATATACACCAGGAGAAACTTCGAAAAACTCAAAAAAGTAATGACATAACTCTAAAACCTCTAAAACAGCGAAGAGTAGTTGAGAACCCAGCACAACACATACGCAACATGAGAAACTTCGAAAAACTCAAAAAAGTAATGAAGTAACTCAAAAACCTCTGAAACAGAGCAGAGTAGTTTAGAACCCAGCACAACACATAGGCACCAGGAGAAACTTCTAAAAACTCAAAAAAGTAAAAAAACAACTCAAATTCTTCTGAAACTGCGGAGAGTAGTGTAGTTAAGCAGCACAACACATACGCAACATGAGAAACTTCGAAAAACTCAAATAAGTAATGACATAACTCGAAAACCTCTAAAACAGCGGAGAGTAGTTGAGAACCCAGCACAATCCATATGCACCAGGAGAAACTTCAAAAAACTCAAAAAAGTAAAAAAATATCTCAAAAACTTCTGAAACAGCGGAGAGTAGTTTAGTGCCAAGCACAACCCATATGCACTAGGAGAAAGTTCGAAAACCTTAAAAAAGTATAGAAATAACTCGAAATCTTCTGAAACAGCGTAGAGTAGTGTAGAACCTAGCACAACACATATACACCAGGAGAAACATCGAAAAACTCAAAAAAGTAATGAAATAACTCGAAAACCTCTAAAACAGCGGACAGTCGTTGAGAACCTAGCACAACACATCCGCAAAATGGGAAACTTCGAAAAGCTCAAAAAAGTAATGGAATAACTCAAAAACCTCTGAAACAGCGCAGAGTAGTTTACAACCCAGCACAACATATAGCCACCAGAACAAACTTCGAAAAACTCAAAAAAGTAAAAAAATATCTCAAAATCTTCTGAAACAGCGGAGAGTAGTTTAGTACCAAGCACAACCCATATGCACTAGGTGAAATTTCGAAAACCTCAAAAAAGTATAGAAATAACTCGAAATCTTCTGAAACAGCGTAGCGTAGTGTAGAACCCAAAACAACACATATACACCAGGAGAAACTTCGAAAAACTCAAAAAAGTAATGAAATAACTCGAAAACCTCAAAAACAGCGGGGAGTAGTTGAGAACCCAGCACAACACATACGCAACTTGAGAAACTTCGAAAAACTCAAAAAAGTAATGACATAACTCGAAAACCTCTAAAACAGCGAAGAGTAGTTGAGAACCCAGCACAACACATACGCAACATGAGAAACTTCGAAAAACTCAAAAAAGTAATGACATAACTGGAAAACCTCTAAAACAGCGAAGAGTAGTTGAGAACCCAGCACAACACAGGAGAAACTTCTAAAAACTCAAAAAAGTAAAAAAACAACTCAAATTCTTATGAAACTGCGGAGAGTAGTGTAGTTAAGCAGCACAACACAAACGCAACATGAGAACCTTCGAAAAACTCAAATAAGTAATGACATAACTCGAAAACCTCTAAAACAGCGGAGAGTAGTTGAGAACCCAGCACAATCCATATGCACCAGGAGAAACTTCGAAAAACTCAAAAAAGTAATGGAATAACTCAAAAACCTCTGAAACAGCGCAGAGTAGTTTACAACCCAGCACAACATATAGCCACCAGAACAAACTTCGAAAAACTCCAAAAAGTAAAAAAATATCTCAAAATCTTCTGAAACAGCGGAGAGTAGTTTAGTGCCAAGCACAACCCATATGCACTAGGAGAAAGTTCGAAAACCTCAAAAAAGTATAGAAATAACTCGAAATCTTCTGAGACAGCGTAGAGTAGTGTAGAACCCAGCACAACACATATACACCAGGAGAAACTTCGAAAAACTCAAAAAAGTAATGAAATAACTCGAAAACCTCTAAAACAGCGGACAGTCGTTGAGAACCTAGCACAACACATCCGCAACATGAGAAACTTCGAAAAACTCAAAAAAGTAATGAAGTAACTCGAAAACCTCTAAATCAGCGGAGAGTAGTTGAGAACCCAGCACAATCCATATGCACCAGAACAAACTTCGAAAAACTCAAAAAAGTAAAAAAATATCTCAAAATCTTCTGAAACAGCGGAGATTAGTTTAGTGCGAAGCACAACCCATATGCACTAGGAGAAAGTTCGAAAACCTCAAAAAAGTATAGAAATAACTCGAAATCTTCTGAAACAGCGTAGAGTAGTGTAGAACCCAGCACAACACATATACACCAGGAGAAACTTCGAAAAACTCAAAAAAGTAATGAAATAACTCGAAAACCTCAAAAACAGCGGGGAGTAATTGAGAACCCAGCACAACACATGCGCAACTTGAGAAACTTCGAAAAACTCAAAAAAGTAATGACATAACTCGAAAACCTCTAAAACAGCGAAGAGTAGTTGAGAACCCAGCACAACACATACGCAACATGAGAAACTTCGAAAAACTCAAAAAAGTAATGAAGTAACTCAAAAACCTCTGAAACAGAGCAGAGTAGTTTAGAACCCAGCACAACACATAGGCACCAGGAGAAACTTCTAAAAACTCAAAAAAGTAAAAAAACATCTCAAATTCTTCTGAAACTGCGGAGAGTAGTGTAGTTAAGCAGCACAACACATACGCAACATGAGAACCTTCGAAAAACTCAAATAAGTAATGACATAACTGGAAAACCTCTAAAACAGCGGAGAGTAGTTGAGAACCCAGCACAATCCATATGCACCAGGAGAAACTTCAAAAAACTCAAAAAAGTAAAAAAATATCTCAAAATCTTCTGAAACAGCGGAGAGTAGTTTAGTGCCAAGCACAACCCATATGCACTAGGAGAAAGTTCGAAAACCTCAAAAAAGTATAGAAATAACTCGAAATCTTCTGAAACAGCGTAGAGTAGTGTAGAACCTAGCACAACACATATACACCAGGAGAAACTTCGAAAAACTCAAAAAAGTAATGAAATAACTCGAAAACCTCTAAAACAGCGAACAGTCGTTGAGAACCTAGCACAACACATCCGCAAAATGAGAAACTTCGAAAAACTCAAAAAAGTAATGGAATAACTCAAAAACCTCTGAAACAGCGCAGAGTAGTTTACAACCCAGCACAACATATAGCCACCAGAACAAACTTCGAAAAACTCAAAAAAGTAAAAAAATATCTCAAAATCTTCTGAAACAGCGGAGAGTAGTTTAGTGCCAAGCACAACCCATATGCACTAGGTGAAAGTTCGAAAGCCTCAAAAAAGTATAGAAATAACTCGAAATCTTCTGAAACAGCGTAGCGTAGTGTAGAACCCAAAACAACACATATACACCAGGAGAAACTTCGAAAAACTCAAAAAAGTAATGAAATAACTCGAAAACCTCTAAAACAGCGGACAGTCGTTGAGAACCTAGCACAACACATCCGTAAAATGAGAAACTTCGAAAAACTCAAAAAAGTAATGAAATAACTCGAAAACCTCAAAAACAGCGGGGAGTAGTTGAGAACCCAGCACAACACATACGCAACTTGAGAAACTTCGAAAAACTCAACAAAGTAATGACATAACTCGAAAACCTCTAAAACAGCGAAGAGTAGTTGAGAACCCAGCACAACACATAGGCACCAGGAGAAACTTCTAAAAACTCAAAAAAGTAAAAAAACAACTCAAATTCTTATGAAACTGCGGAGAGTAGTGTAGTTAAGCAGCACAACACATACGCAACATGAGAACCTTCGAAAAACTCAAATAAGTAATGACATAACTCGAAAACCTCTAAAACAGCGGAGAGTAGTTGAGAACCCAGCACAATCCATATGCACCAGGAGAAACTTCGAAAAACTCAAAAAAGTAATGGAATAACTCAAAAACCTCTGAAACAGCGCAGAGTAGTTTACAACCCAGCACAACATATAGCCACCAGAACAAACTTCGAAAAACTCAAAAAAGTAATGGAATAACTCAAAAACCTCTGAAACAGCGCAGAGTAGTTTACAACCCAGCACAACATATAGCCACCAGAACAAACTTCGAAAAACTCAAAAAAGTAAAAAAATATCTCAAAATCTTCTGAAACAGCGGAGAGTAGTTTAGTGCCAAGCACAACCCATATGCACTAGGTGAAAGTTCGAAAACCTCAAAAAAGTATAGAAATAACTCGAAATCTTCTGAAACAGCGTAGCGTAGTGTAGAACCCAGCACAACACATATACACCAGGAGAAACTTCGAAAAACTCAAAAAAGTAATGAAATAACTCGAAAACCTCTAAAACAGCGGACAGTCGTTGAGAACCGAGCACAACACATCCGTAAAATGAGAAACTTCGAAAAACTCAAAAAAGTAATGAAATAACTCGAAAACCTCAAAAACAGCGGGGAGTAGTTGAGAACCCAGCACAACACATACGCAACTTGAGAAACTTCGAAAAACTCAAAAAAGTAATGACATAACTCGAAAACCTCTAAAACAGCGAAGAGTAGTTGAGAACCCAGCACAACACATAGGCACCAGGAGAAACTTCTAAAAACTCAAAAAAGTAAAAAAACAACTCAAATTCTTATGAAACTGCGGAGAGTAGTGTAGTTAAGCAGCACAACACAAACGCAACATGAGAACCTTCGAAAAACTCAAATAAGTAATGACATAACTGGAAAACCTCTAAAACAGCGGAGAGTAGTTGAGATCCCAGCACAATCCATATGCACCAGGAGAAACTTCGAAAAACTCAAAAAAGTAATGGAATAACTCAAAAACCTCTGAAACAGCGCAGAGTAGTTTACAACCCAGCACAACATATAGCCACCAGAACAAACTTCGAAAAACTCAAAAAAGTAAAAATAAATCTCAAAATCTTCTGAAACAGCGGAGAGTAGTTTAGTGCCAAGCACAACCCATATGCACTAGGTGAAAGTTCGAAAACCTCAAAAAAGTATAGAAATAACTCGAAATCTTCTGAAACAGCGTAGAGTAGTGTAGAACCTAGCACAACACATATACACCAGGAGAAACTTCGAAAAACTCAAAAAAGTAATGACATAACTCGAAAACCTCTAAAACAGCGAACAGTCGTTGAGAACCTAGCACAACACATCCGCAAAATGAGAAACTTCGAAAAACTCAAAAAAGTAATGGAATAACTCAAAAACCTCTGAAACAGCGCAGAGTAGTTTACAACCCAGCACAACATATAGCCACCAGAACAAACTTCGAAAAACTCAAAAAAGTAAAAAAATATCTCAAAATCTTCTGAAACAGCGGAGAGTAGTTTAGTGCCAAGCACAACCCATATGCACTAGGTGAAAGTTCGAAAACCTCAAAAAAGTATAGAAATAACTCGAAATCTTCTGAAACAGCGTAGCGTAGTGTATAACCCAAAACAACACATATACACCAGGAGAAACTTCGAAAAACTCAAAAAAGTAATGAAATAACTCGAAAACCTCTAAAACAGCGGACAGTCGTTGAGAACCTAGCACAACACATCCGTAAAATGAGAAACTTCGAAAAACTCAAAAAAGTAATGAAATAACTCGAAAACCTCAAAAACAGCGGGGAGTAGTTGAGAACCCAGCACAACACATACGCAACTTGAGAAACTTCGAAAAACTCAAAAAAGTAATGACATAACTCGAAAACCTCTAAAACAGCGAAGAGTAGTTGAGAACCCAGCACAACACATAGGCACCAGGAGAAACTTCTAAAAACTCAAAAAAGTAAAAAAACAACTCAAATTCTTATGAAACTGCGGAGAGTAGTGTAGTTAAGCAGCACAACACAAACGCAACATGAGAACCTTCGAAAAACTCAAATAAGTAATGACATAACTCGAAAACCTCTAAAACAGCGGAGAGTAGTTGAGAACCCAGCACAATCCATATGCACCAGGAGAAACTTCGAAAAACTCAAAAAAGTAATGGAATAACTCAAAAACCTCTGAAACAGCGCAGAGTAGTTTACAACCCAGCACAACATATAGCCACCAGAACAAACTTCGAAAAACTCCAAAAAGTAAAAAAATATCTCAAAATCTTCTGAAACAGCGGAGAGTAGTTTAGTGCCAAGCACAACCCATATGCACTAGGAGAAAGTTCGAAAACCTCAAAAAAGTATAGAAATAACTCGAAATCTTCTGAGACAGCGTAGAGTAGTGTAGAACCCAGCACAACACATATACACCAGGAGAAACTTCGAAAAACTCAAAAAAGTAATGAAATAACTCGAAAACCTCTAAAACAGCGGACAGTCGTTGAGAACCTAGCACAACACATCCGCAACATGAGAAACTTCGAAAAACTCAAAAAAGTAATGAAGTAACTCGAAAACCTCTAAATCAGCGGAGATTAGTTGAGAACCCAGCACAATCCATATGCACCAGAACAAACTTCGAAAAACTCAAAAAAGTAAAAAAATATCTCAAAATCTTCTGAAACAGCGGAGATTAGTTTAGTGCGAAGCACAACCCATATGCACTAGGAGAAAGTTCGAAAACCTCAAAAAAGTATAGAAATAACTCGAAATCTTCTGAAACAGCGTAGAGTAGTGTAGAACCCAGCACAACACATATACACCAGGAGAAACTTCGAAAAACTCAAAAAAGTAATGAAATAACTCGAAAACCTCAAAAACAGCGGGGAGTAATTGAGAACCCAGCACAACACATACGCAACTTGAGAAACTTCGAAAAACTCAAAAAAGTAATGACATAACTCGAAAACCTCTAAAACAGCGAAGAGTAGTTGAGAACCCAGCACAACACATACGCAACATGAGAAACTTCGAAAAACTCAAAAAAGTAATGAAGTAACTCAAAAACCTCTGAAACAGAGCAGAGTAGTTTAGAACCCAGCACAACACATAGGCACCAGGAGAAACTTCTAAAAACTCAAAAAAGTAAAAAAACATCTCAAATTCTTCTGAAACTGCGGAGAGTAGTGTAGTTAAGCAGCACAACACATACGCAACATGAGAACCTTCGAAAAACTCAAATAAGTAATGACATAACTGGAAAACCTCTAAAACAGCGGAGAGTAGTTGAGAACCCAGCACAATCCATATGCACCAGGAGAAACTTCAAAAAACTCAAAAAAGTAAAAAAATATCTCAAAATCTTCTGAAACAGCGGAGAGTAGTTTAGTGCCAAGCACAACCCATATGCACTAGGAGAAAGTTCGAAAACCTCAAAAAAGTATAGAAATAACTCGAAATCTTCTGAAACAGCGTAGAGTAGTGTAGAACCTAGCACAACACATATACACCAGGAGAAACTTCGAAAAACTCAAAAAAGTAATGAAATAACTCGAAAACCTCTAAAACAGCGAACAGTCGTTGAGAACCTAGCACAACACATCCGCAAAATGAGAAACTTCGAAAAACTCAAAAAAGTAATGGAATAACTCAAAAACCTCTGAAACAGCGCAGAGTAGTTTACAACCCAGCACAACATATAGCCACCAGAACAAACTTCGAAAAACTCAAAAAAGTAAAAAAATATCTCAAAATCTTCTGAAACAGCGGAGAGTAGTTTAGTGCCAAGCACAACCCATATGCACTAGGTGAAAGTTCGAAAGCCTCAAAAAAGTATAGAAATAACTCGAAATCTTCTGAAACAGCGTAGCGTAGTGTAGAACCCAAAACAACACATATACACCAGGAGAAACTTCGAAAAACTCAAAAAAGTAATGAAATAACTCGAAAACCTCTAAAACAGCGGACAGTCGTTGAGAACCTAGCACAACACATCCGTAAAATGAGAAACTTCGAAAAACTCAAAAAAGTAATGAAATAACTCGAAAACCTCAAAAACAGCGGGGAGTAGTTGAGAACCCAGCACAACACATACGCAACTTGAGAAACTTCGAAAAACTCAACAAAGTAATGACATAACTCGAAAACCTCTAAAACAGCGAAGAGTAGTTGAGAACCCAGCACAACACATAGGCACCAGGAGAAACTTCTAAAAACTCAAAAAAGTAAAAAAACAACTCAAATTCTTATGAAACTGCGGAGAGTAGTGTAGTTAAGCAGCACAACACATACGCAACATGAGAACCTTCGAAAAACTCAAATAAGTAATGACATAACTCGAAAACCTCTAAAACAGCGGAGAGTAGTTGAGAACCCAGCACAATCCATATGCACCAGGAGAAACTTCGAAAAACTCAAAAAAGTAATGGAATAACTCAAAAACCTCTGAAACAGCGCAGAGTAGTTTACAACCCAGCACAACATATAGCCACCAGAACAAACTTCGAAAAACTCAAAAAAGTAATGGAATAACTCAAAAACCTCTGAAACAGCGCAGAGTAGTTTGCAACCCAGCACAACATATAGCCACCAGAACAAACTTCGAAAAACTCAAAAAAGTAAAAAAATATCTCAAAATCTTCTGAAACAGCGGAGAGTAGTTTAGTGCCAAGCACAACCCATATGCACTAGGTGAAAGTTCGAAAACCTCAAAAAAGTATAGAAATAACTCGAAATCTTCTGAAACAGCGTAGCGTAGTGTAGAACCCAGCACAACACATATACACCAGGAGAAACTTCGAAAAACTCAAAAAAGTAATGAAATAACTCGAAAACCTCTAAAACAGCGGACAGTCGTTGAGAACCGAGCACAACACATCCGTAAAATGAGAAACTTCGAAAAACTCAAAAAAGTAATGAAATAACTCGAAAACCTCAAAAACAGCGGGGAGTCGTTGAGAACCCAGCACAACACATACGCAACTTGAGAAACTTCGAAAAACTCAAAAAAGTAATGACATAACTCGAAAACCTCTAAAACAGCGAAGAGTAGTTGAGAACCCAGCACAACACATAGGCACCAGGAGAAACTTCTAAAAACTCAAAAAAGTAAAAAAACAACTCAAATTCTTATGAAACTGCGGAGAGTAGTGTAGTTCAGCAGCACAACACAAACGCAACATGAGAACCTTCGAAAAACTCAAATAAGTAATGACATAACTGGAAAACCTCTAAAACAGCGGAGAGTAGTTGAGATCCCAGCACAATCCATATGCACCAGGAGAAACTTCGAAAAACTCAAAAAAGTAATGGAATAACTCAAAAACCTCTGAAACAGCGCAGAGTAGTTTACAACCCAGCACAACATATAGCCACCAGAACAAACTTCGAAAAACTCAAAAAAGTAAAAAAATATCTCAAAATCTTCTGAAACAGCGGAGTAGTTTAGTGCCAAGCACAACCCATATGCACTAGGTGAAAGTTCGAAAACCTCAAAAAAGTATAGAAATAACTCGAAATCTTCTGAAACAGCGTAGAGTAGTGTAGAACCTAGCACAACACATATACACCAGGAGAAACTTCGAAAAACTCAAAAAAGTAATGACATAACTCGAAAACCTCTAAAACAGCGAAAAGTCGTTGAGAACCTAGCACAACACATCCGCAAAATGAGAAACTTCGAAAAACTCAAAAAAGTAATGGAATAACTCAAAAACCTCTGAAACAGCGCAGAGTAGTTTACAACCCAGCACAACATATAGCCACCAGAACAAACTTCGAAAAACTCAAAAAAGTAAAAAAATATCTCAAAATCTTCTGAAACAGCGGAGAGTAGTTTAGTGCCAAGCACAACCCATATGCACTAGGTGAAAGTTCGAAAACCTCAAAAAAGTATAGAAATAACTCGAAATCTTCTGAAACAGCGTAGCGTAGTGTAGAACCCAAAACAACACATATACACCAGGAGAAACTTCGAAAAACTCAAAAAAGTAATGAAATAACTCGAAAACCTCTAAAACAGCGGACAGTCGTTGAGAACCTAGCACAACACATCCGTAAAATGAGAAACTTCGAAAAACTCATAAAAGTAATGAAATAACTCGAAAACCTCAAAAACAGCGGGGAGTAGTTGAGAACCCAGCACAACACATACGCAACTTGAGAAACTTCGAAAAACTCAAAAAAGTAATGACATAACTCGAAAACCTCTAAAACAGCGAAGAGTAGTTGAGAACCCAGCACAACACATAGGCACCAGGAGAAACTTCTAAAAACTCAAAAAAGTAAAAAAACAACTCAAATTCTTATGAAACTGCGGAGAGTAGTGTAGTTAAGCAGCACAACACATAGGCACCAGGAGAAAGTTCGAAAACCTCAAAAAAGTATAGAAATAACTCGAAATCTTCTGAGACAGCGTAGAGTAGTGTAGAACCCAGCACAACACATATACACCAGGAGAAACTTCGAAAAACTCAAAAAAGTAATGAAATAACTCGAAAACCTCTAAAACAGCGGACAGTCGTTGAGAACCTAGCACAACACATCCGCAACATGAGAAACTTCGAAAAACTCAAAAAAGTAATGAAGTAACTCGAAAACCTCTAAAACAGCGGAGAGTAGTTGAGAACCCAGCACAATCCATATGCACCAGAACAAACTTCGAAAAACTCAAAAAAGTAAAAAAATATCTCAAAATCTTCTGAAACAGCGGAGATTAGTTTAGTGCGAAGCACAACCCATATGCACTAGGAGAAAGTTCGAAAACCTCAAAAAAGTATAGAAATAACTCGAAATCTTCTGAAACAGCGTAGAGTAGTGTAGAACCCAGCACAACACATATACACCAGGAGAAACTTCGAAAAACTCAAAAAAGTAATGACATAACTCGAAAACCTCTAAAACAGCGAAGAGTAGTTGAGAACCCAGCACAACACATACGCAACATGAGAAACTTCGAAAAACTCAAAAAAGTAATGAAGTAACTCAAAAACCTCTGAAACAGAGCAGAGTAGTTTAGAACCCAGCACAACACATAGGCACCAGGAGAAACTTCTAAAAACTCAAAAAAGTAAAAAAACAACTCAAATTCTTCTGAAACTGCGGAGAGTAGTGTAGTTAAGCAGCACAACACATACGCAACATGAGAAACTTCGAAAAGCTCAAAAAAGTAATGGAATAACTCAAAAACCTCTGAAACAGCGCAGAGTAGTTTACAACCCAGCACAACATATAGCCACCAGAACAAACTTCGAAAAACTCAAAAAAGTAAAAAAATATCTCAAAATCTTCTGAAACAGCGGAGAGTAGTTTAGTGCCAAGCACAACCCATATGCACTAGGTGAAAGTTCGAAAACCTCAAAAAAGTATAGAAATAACTCGAAATCTTCTGAAACAGCGTAGCGTAGTGTAGAACCCAAAACAACACATATACACCAGGAGAAACTTCGAAAAACTCAAAAAAGTAATGAAATAACTCGAAAACCTCTAAAACAGCGGACAGTCGTTGAGAACCTAGCACAACACATCGGCAAAATGAGAAACTTCGAAAAAATCAAAAAAGTAATGAAATAACTCGAAAACCTCAAAAACAGCGGGGAGTAGTTGAGAACCCAGCACAACACATACGCAACTTGAGAAACTTCGAAAAACTCAAAAAAGTAATGACATAACTCGAAAACCTCTAAAACAGCGAAGAGTAGTTGAGAACCCAGCACAACACATACGCAACATGAGAAACTTCGAAAAACTCAAAAAAGTAATGAAGTAACTCAAAAACCTCTGAAACAGAGCAGAGTAGTTTAGAACCCAGCACAACACATAGGCACCAGGAGAAACTTCTAAAAACTCAAAAAAGTAAAAAAACAACTCAAATTCTTATGAAACTGCGGAGAGTAGTGTAGTTAAGCAGCACAACACAAACGCAACATGAGAACCTTCGAAAAACTCAAATAAGTAATGACATAACTCGAAAACCTCTAAAACAGCGGAGAGTAGTTGAGAACCCAGCACAATCCATATGCACCAGGAGAAACTTCGAAAAACTCAAAAAAGTAATGGAATAACTCAAAAACCTCTGAAACAGCGCAGAGTAGTTTACAACCCAGCACAACATATAGCCACCAGAACAAACTTCGAAAAACTCAAAAAAGTAATGACATAACTCGAAAACCTCTAAAACAGCGAAGAGTAGGTGCGAACCCAGCACAACACATGCGCAACATGAGAAACTTCGAAAAACTCAAAAAAGTAATGAAGTAACTCAAAAACCTCTGAAACAGAGCAGAGTAGTTTAGAACCCAGCACAACACATAGGCACCAGGAGAAACTTCTAAAATCTCAAAAAAGTAAAAAAAAACTCAAATTCTTCTGAAACTGCGGAGAGTAGTGTAGTTAAGCAGCATAACACATACGCAACATGAGAACCTTCGAAAAACTCAAATACGTAATGGAATAACTCAAAAACCTCTGAAACAGCGCAGAGTAGTTTACAACCCAGCACAACATATAGCCACCAGAACAAACTTCGAAAAACTCAAAAAAGTAAAAAAATATCTCAAAATCTTCTGAAACAGCGGAGAGTAGTTTAGTGCCAAGCACAACCCATATGCACTAGGTGAAAGTTCGAAAACCTCAAAAAAGTATAGAAATAACTCGAAATCTTCTGAAACAGCGTAGCGTAGTGTAGAACCCAAAACAACACATATACACCAGGAGAAACTTCGAAAAACTCAAAAAAGTAATGAAATAACTCGAAAACCTCTAAAACAGCGGACAGTCGTTGAGAACCTAGCACAACACATCGGCAAAATGAGAAACTTCGAAAAAATCAAAAAAGTAATGAAATAACTCGAAAACCTCAAAAACAGCGGGGAGTAGTTGAGAACCCAGCACAACACATACGCAACTTGAGAAACTTCGAAAAACTCAAAAAAGTAATGACATAACTCGAAAACCTCTAAAACAGCGAAGAGTAGTTGAGAACCCAGCACAACACATACGCAACATGAGAAACTTCGAAAAACTCAAAAAAGTAATGAAGTAACTCAAAAACCTCTGAAACAGAGCAGAGTAGTTTAGAACCCAGCACAACACATAGGCACCAGGAGAAACTTCTAAAAACTCAAAAAAGTAAAAAAACAACTCAAATTCTTCTGAAACTGCGGAGAGTAGTGTAGTTAAGCAGCACAACACATACGCAACATGAGAACCTTCGAAAAACTCAAATAAGTAATGACATAACTCGAAAACCTCTAAAACAGCGGAGAGTAGTTGAGAACCCAGCACAATCGATATGCACCAGGAGAACCTTCGAAAAACTCAAACAAGTAATGGAATAACTCAAAAACCTCTGAAACAGCGCAGAGTAGTTTACAACCCAGCACAACATATAGCCACCAGAACAAACTTCGAAAAACTCAAAAAAGTAAAAAAATATCTCAAAATCTTCTGAAACAGCGGAGAGTAGTTTAGTGCCAAGCACAACCCATATGCACTAGGAGAAAGTTCGAAAACCTCAAAAAAGTATAGAAATAACTCGAAATCTTCTGAGACAGCGTAGAGTAGTGTAGAACCCAGCACAACACATATACACCAGGAGAAACTTCGAAAAACTCAAAAAAGTAATGAAATAACTCGAAAACCTCAAAAACAGCGGAGAGTAGTTGAGAACCAAGCACAACACATACGCAACTTGAGAAACTTCGAAAAACTCAAAAAGTAATGACATAACTCGAAAACCTCTAAAACAGCGAAGAGTAGTTGAGAACCCAGCACAACACATACGCAACATGAGAAACTTCGAAAAACTCAAAAAAGTAATGAAGTAACTCAAAAACCTCTGAAACAGAGCAGAATAGTTTAGAACCCAGCACAACACATAGGCACCAGGAGAAACTTCTAAAAACTCAAAAAAGTAAAAAAACAACTCAAATTCTTATGAAACTGCGGAGAGTAGTGTAGTTAAGCAGCACAACACATACGCAACATGAGAACCTTCGAAAAACTCAAATAAGTAATGACATAACTCGAAAACCTCTAAAACAGCGGAGAGTAGTTGAGAACCCAGCACAATCCATATGCACCAGGAGAAACTTCGAAAAACTCAAAAAAGTAATGGAATAACTCAAAAACCTCTGAAACAGCGCAGAGTAGTTTACAACCCAGCACAACATATAGCCACCAGAATAAACTTCGAAAAACTCAAAAAAGTAAAAAAATATCTCAAAATCTTCTGAAACAGCGGAGAGTAGTTTAGTGCCAAGCACAACCCATATGCACTAGGAGAAAGTTCGAAAACCTCAAAAAAGTATAGAAATAACTCGAAATCTTCTGAGACAGCGTAGAGTAGTGTAGAACCCAGCACAACACATATACACCAGGAGAAACTTCGAAAAACTCAAAAAAGTAATGAAATAACTCGAAAACCTCAAAAACAGCGGAGAGTAGTTGAGAACCCAGCACAATCCATATGCACCAGAACAAACTTCGAAAAACTCAAAAAAGTAAATAAATATCTCAAAATCTTCTGAAACAGCGGAGCTTAGTTTAGTGCGAAGCACAACCCATATGCACTAGGAGAAAGTTCGAAAACCTCAAAAAAGTATAGAAATAACTCGAAATCTTCTGAAACAGCGTAGAGTAGTGTAGAACCCAGCACAACACATATACACCAGGAGAAACTTCGAAAAACTCAAAAAAGTAATGACATAACTCTAAAACCTCTAAAACAGCGAAGAGTAGTTGAGAACCCAGCACAACACATACGCAACATGAGAAACTTCGAAAAACTCAAAAAAGTAATGAAGTAACTCAAAAACCTCTGAAACAGAGCAGAGTAGTTTAGAACCCAGCACAACACATAGGCACCAGGAGAAACTTCTAAAAACTCAAAAAAGTAAAAAAACAACTCAAATTCTTCTGAAACTGCGGAGAGTAGTGTAGTTAAGCAGCACAACACATACGCAACATGAGAAACTTCGAAAAACTCAAATAAGTAATGACATAACTCGAAAACCTCTAAAACAGCGGAGAGTAGTTGAGAACCCAGCACAATCCATATGCACCAGGAGAAACTTCAAAAAACTCAAAAAAGTAAAAAAATATCTCAAAATCTTCTGAAACAGCGGAGAGTAGTTTAGTGCCAAGCACAACCCATATGCACTAGGAGAAAGTTCGAAAACCTCAAAAAAGTATAGACATAACTCGAAATCTTCTGAAACAGCGTAGAGTAGTGTAGAACCTAGCACAACACATATACACCAGGAGAAACATCGAAAAACTCAAAAAAGTAATGAAATAACTCGAAAACCTCTAAAACAGCGGACAGTCGTTGAGAACCTAGCACAACACATCCGCAAAATGGGACACTTCGAAAAGCTCAAAAAAGTAATGGAATAACTCAAAAACCTCTGAAACAGCGCAGAGTAGTTTACAACCCAGCACAACATATAGCCACCAGAACAAACTTCGAAAAACTCAAAAAAGTAAAAAAATATCTCAAAATCTTCTGAAACAGCGGAGAGTAGTTTAGTGCCAAGCACAACCCATATGCACTAGGTGAAAGTTCGAAAACCTCAAAAAAGTATAGAAATAACTCGAAATCTTCTGAAACAGCGTAGCGTAGTGTAGAACCCAAAACAACACATATACACCAGGAGAAACTTCGAAAAACTCAAAAAAGTAATGAAATAACTCGAAAACCTCTAAAACAGCGGACAGTCGTTGAGAACCTAGCACAACACATCGGCAAAATGAGAAACTTCGAAAAAATCAAAAAAGTAATGAAATAACTCGAAAACCTCAAAAACAGCGGGGAGTAGTTGAGAACCCAGCACAACACATACGCAACTTGAGAAACTTCGAAAAACTCAAAAAAGTAATGACATAACTCGAAAACCTCTAAAACAGCGAAGAGTAGTTGAGAACCCAGCACAACACATACGCAACATGAGAAACTTCGAAAAACTCAAAAAAGTAATGAAGTAACTCAAAAACCTCTGAAACAGAGCAGAGTAGTTTAGAACCCAGCACAACACATAGGCACCAGGAGAAACTTCTAAAAACTCAAAAAAGTAAAAAAACAACTCAAATTCTTCTGAAACTGCGGAGAGTAGTGTAGTTAAGCAGCACAACACATACGCAACATGAGAACCTTCGAAAAACTCAAATAAGTAATGACATAACTCGAAAACCTCTAAAACAGCGGAGAGTAGTTGAGAACCCAGCACAATCCATATACACCAGGAGAAACTTCGAAAAACTCAAAAAAGTAATGGAATAACTCAAAAACCTCTAAAACAGCGGACAGTCGTTGAGAACCTAGCACAACACATCCGTAAAATGAGAAACTTCGAAAAACTCAAAAAAGTAATGAAATAACTCGAAAACCTCAAAAACAGCGGGGAGTAGTTGAGAACCCAGCACAACACATACGCAACTTGAGAAACTTCGAAAAACTCAAAAAAGTAATGACATAACTCGAAAACCTCTAAAACAGCGAAGAGTAGTTGAGAACCCAGCACAACACATAGGCACCAGGAGAAACTTCTAAAAACTCAAAAAAGTAAAAAAACAACTCAAATTCTTATGAAACTGCGGAGAGTAGTGTAGTTAAGCAGCACAACACATACGCAACATGAGAACCTTCGAAAAACTCAAATAAGTAATGACATAACTCGAAAACCTCTAAAACAGCGGAGAGTAGTTGAGAACCCAGCACAATCCATATGCACCAGGAGAAACTTCGAAAAACTCAAAAAAGTAATGGAATAACTCAAAAACCTCTGAAACAGCGCAGAGTAGTTTACAACCCAGCACAACATATAGCCACCAGAACAAACTTCGAAAAACTCAAAAAAGTAATGGAATAACTCAAAAACCTCTGAAACAGCGCAGAGTAGTTTGCAACCCAGCACAACATATAGCCACCAGAACAAACTTCGAAAAACTCAAAAAAGTAAAAAAATATCTCAAAATCTTCTGAAACAGCGGAGAGTAGTTTAGTGCCAAGCACAACCCATATGCACTAGGTGAAAGTTCGAAAACCTCAAAAAAGTATAGAAATAACTCGAAATCTTCTGAAACAGCGTAGCGTAGTGTAGAACCCAGCACAACACATATACACCAGGAGAAACTTCGAAAAACTCAAAAAAGTAATGAAATAACTCGAAAACCTCTAAAACAGCGGACAGTCGTTGAGAACCGAGCACAACACATCCGTAAAATGAGAAACTTCGAAAAACTCAAAAAAGTAATGAAATAACTCGAAAACCTCAAAAACAGCGGGGAGTAGTTGAGAACCCAGCACAACACATACGCAACTTGAGAAACTTCGAAAAACTCAAAAAAGTAATGACATAACTCGAAAACCTCTAAAACAGCGAAGAGTAGTTGAGAACCCAGCACAACACATAGGCACCAGGAGAAACTTCTAAAAACTCAAAAAAGTAAAAAAACAACTCAAATTCTTATGAAACTGCGGAGAGTAGTGTAGTTCAGCAGCACAACACAAACGCAACATGAGAACCTTCGAAAAACTCAAATAAGTAATGACATAACTGGAAAACCTCTAAAACAGCGGAGAGTAGTTGAGATCCCAGCACAATCCATATGCACCAGGAGAAACTTCGAAAAACTCAAAAAAGTAATGGAATAACTCAAAAACCTCTGAAACAGCGCAGAGTAGTTTACAACCCAGCACAACATATAGCCACCAGAACAAACTTCGAAAAACTCAAAAAAGTAAAAAAATATCTCAAAATCTTCTGAAACAGCGGAGTAGTTTAGTGCCAAGCACAACCCATATGCACTAGGTGAAAGTTCGAAAACCTCAAAAAAGTATAGAAATAACTCGAAATCTTCTGAAACAGCGTAGAGTAGTGTAGAACCTAGCACAACACATATACACCAGGAGAAACTTCGAAAAACTCAAAAAAGTAATGACATAACTCGAAAACCTCTAAAACAGCGAACAGTCGTTGAGAACCTAGCACAACACATCCGCAAAATGAGAAACTTCGAAAAACTCAAAAAAGTAATGGAATAACTCAAAAACCTCTGAAACAGCGCAGAGTAGTTTACAACCCAGCACAACATATAGCCACCAGAACAAACTTCGAAAAACTCAAAAAAGTAAAAAAATATCTCAAAATCTTCTGAAACAGCGGAGAGTAGTTTAGTGCCAAGCACAACCCATATGCACTAGGTGAAAGTTCGAAAACCTCAAAAAAGTATAGAAATAACTCGAAATCTTCTGAAACAGCGTAGCGTAGTGTAGAACCCAAAACAACACATATACACCAGGAGAAACTTCGAAAAACTCAAAAAAGTAATGAAATAACTCGAAAACCTCTAAAACAGCGGACAGTCGTTGAGAACCTAGCACAACACATCCGTAAAATGAGAAACTTCGAAAAACATAAAAGTAATGAAATAACTCGAAAACCTCAAAAACAGCGGGGAGTAGTTGAGAACCCAGCACAACACATACGCAACTTGAGAAACTTCGAAAAACTCAAAAAAGTAATGACATAACTCGAAAACCTCTAAAACAGCGAAGAGTAGTTGAGAACCCAGCACAACACATAGGCACCAGGAGAAACTTCTAAAAACTCAAAAAAGTAAAAAAACAACTCAAATTCTTATGAAACTGCGGAGAGTAGTGTAGTTAAGCAGCACAACACATAGGCACCAGGAGAAAGTTCGAAAACCTCAAAAAAGTATAGAAATAACTCGAAATCTTCTGAGACAGCGTAGAGTAGTGTAGAACCCAGCACAACACATATACACCAGGAGAAACTTCGAAAAACTCAAAAAAGTAATGAAATAACTCGAAAACCTCTAAAACAGCGGACAGTCGTTGAGAACCTAGCACAACACATCCGCAACATGAGAAACTTCGAAAAACTCAAAAAAGTAATGAAGTAACTCGAAAACCTCTAAAACAGCGGAGAGTAGTTGAGAACCCAGCACAATCCATATGCACCAGAACAAACTTCGAAAAACTCAAAAAAGTAAAAAAATATCTCAAAATCTTCTGAAACAGCGGAGATTAGTTTAGTGCGAAGCACAACCCATATGCACTAGGAGAAAGTTCGAAAACCTCAAAAAAGTATAGAAATAACTCGAAATCTTCTGAAACAGCGTAGAGTAGTGTAGAACCCAGCACAACACATATACACCAGGAGAAACTTCGAAAAACTCAAAAAAGTAATGACATAACTCGAAAACCTCTAAAACAGCGAAGAGTAGTTGAGAACCCAGCACAACACATACGCAACATGAGAAACTTCGAAAAACTCAAAAAAGTAATGAAGTAACTCAAAAACCTCTGAAACAGAGCAGAGTAGTTTAGAACCCAGCACAACACATAGGCACCAGGAGAAACTTCTAAAAACTCAAAAAAGTAAAAAAACAACTCAAATTCTTCTGAAACTGCGGAGAGTAGTGTAGTTAAGCAGCACAACACATACGCAACATGAGAAACTTCGAAAAGCTCAAAAAAGTAATGGAATAACTCAAAAACCTCTGAAACAGCGCAGAGTAGTTTACAACCCAGCACAACATATAGCCACCAGAACAAACTTCGAAAAACTCAAAAAAGTAAAAAAATATCTCAAAATCTTCTGAAACAGCGGAGAGTAGTTTAGTGCCAAGCACAACCCATATGCACTAGGTGAAAGTTCGAAAACCTCAAAAAAGTATAGAAATAACTCGAAATCTTCTGAAACAGCGTAGCGTAGTGTAGAACCCAAAACAACACATATACACCAGGAGAAACTTCGAAAAACTCAAAAAAGTAATGAAATAACTCGAAAACCTCTAAAACAGCGGACAGTCGTTGAGAACCTAGCACAACACATCGGCAAAATGAGAAACTTCGAAAAAATCAAAAAAGTAATGAAATAACTCGAAAACCTCAAAAACAGCGGGGAGTAGTTGAGAACCCAGCACAACACATACGCAACTTGAGAAACTTCGAAAAACTCAAAAAAGTAATGACATAACTCGAAAACCTCTAAAACAGCGAAGAGTAGTTGAGAACCCAGCACAACACATACGCAACATGAGAAACTTCGAAAAACTCAAAAAAGTAATGAAGTAACTCAAAAACCTCTGAAACAGAGCAGAGTAGTTTAGAACCCAGCACAACACATAGGCACCAGGAGAAACTTCTAAAAACTCAAAAAAGTAAAAAAACAACTCAAATTCTTATGAAACTGCGGAGAGTAGTGTAGTTAAGCAGCACAACACAAACGCAACATGAGAACCTTCGAAAAACTCAAATAAGTAATGACATAACTCGAAAACCTCTAAAACAGCGGAGAGTAGTTGAGAACCCAGCACAATCCATATGCACCAGGAGAAACTTCGAAAAACTCAAAAAAGTAATGGAATAACTCAAAAACCTCTGAAACAGCGCAGAGTAGTTTACAACCCAGCACAACATATAGCCACCAGAACAAACTTCGAAAAACTCAAAAAAGTAATGACATAACTCGAAAACCTCTAAAACAGCGAAGAGTAGGTGCGAACCCAGCACAACACATGCGCAACATGAGAAACTTCGAAAAACTCAAAAAAGTAATGAAGTAACTCAAAAACCTCTGAAACAGAGCAGAGTAGTTTAGAACCCAGCACAACACATAGGCACCAGGAGAAACTTCTAAAATCTCAAAAAAGTAAAAAAAAACTCAAATTCTTCTGAAACTGCGGAGAGTAGTGTAGTTAAGCAGCATAACACATACGCAACATGAGAACCTTCGAAAAACTCAAATACGTAATGGAATAACTCAAAAACCTCTGAAACAGCGCAGAGTAGTTTACAACCCAGCACAACATATAGCCACCAGAACAAACTTCGAAAAACTCAAAAAAGTAAAAAAATATCTCAAAATCTTCTGAAACAGCGGAGAGTAGTTTAGTGCCAAGCACAACCCATATGCACTAGGTGAAAGTTCGAAAACCTCAAAAAAGTATAGAAATAACTCGAAATCTTCTGAAACAGCGTAGCGTAGTGTAGAACCCAAAACAACACATATACACCAGGAGAAACTTCGAAAAACTCAAAAAAGTAATGAAATAACTCGAAAACCTCTAAAACAGCGGACAGTCGTTGAGAACCTAGCACAACACATCGGCAAAATGAGAAACTTCGAAAAAATCAAAAAAGTAATGAAATAACTCGAAAACCTCAAAAACAGCGGGGAGTAGTTGAGAACCCAGCACAACACATACGCAACTTGAGAAACTTCGAAAAACTCAAAAAAGTAATGACATAACTCGAAAACCTCTAAAACAGCGAAGAGTAGTTGAGAACCCAGCACAACACATACGCAACATGAGAAACTTCGAAAAACTCAAAAAAGTAATGAAGTAACTCAAAAACCTCTGAAACAGAGCAGAGTAGTTTAGAACCCAGCACAACACATAGGCACCAGGAGAAACTTCTAAAAACTCAAAAAAGTAAAAAAACAACTCAAATTCTTCTGAAACTGCGGAGAGTAGTGTAGTTAAGCAGCACAACACATACGCAACATGAGAACCTTCGAAAAACTCAAATAAGTAATGACATAACTCGAAAACCTCTAAAACAGCGGAGAGTAGTTGAGAACCCAGCACAATCGATATGCACCAGGAGAACCTTCGAAAAACTCAAACAAGTAATGGAATAACTCAAAAACCTCTGAAACAGCGCAGAGTAGTTTACAACCCAGCACAACATATAGCCACCAGAACAAACTTCGAAAAACTCAAAAAAGTAAAAAAATATCTCAAAATCTTCTGAAACAGCGGAGAGTAGTTTAGTGCCAAGCACAACCCATATGCACTAGGAGAAAGTTCGAAAACCTCAAAAAAGTATAGAAATAACTCGAAATCTTCTGAGACAGCGTAGAGTAGTGTAGAACCCAGCACAACACATATACACCAGGAGAAACTTCGAAAAACTCAAAAAAGTAATGAAATAACTCGAAAACCTCAAAAACAGCGGAGAGTAGTTGAGAACCAAGCACAACACATACGCAACTTGAGAAACTTCGAAAAACTCAAAAAGTAATGACATAACTCGAAAACCTCTAAAACAGCGAAGAGTAGTTGAGAACCCAGCACAACACATACGCAACATGAGAAACTTCGAAAAACTCAAAAAAGTAATGAAGTAACTCAAAAACCTCTGAAACAGAGCAGAATAGTTTAGAACCCAGCACAACACATAGGCACCAGGAGAAACTTCTAAAAACTCAAAAAAGTAAAAAAACAACTCAAATTCTTATGAAACTGCGGAGAGTAGTGTAGTTAAGCAGCACAACACATACGCAACATGAGAACCTTCGAAAAACTCAAATAAGTAATGACATAACTCGAAAACCTCTAAAACAGCGGAGAGTAGTTGAGAACCCAGCACAATCCATATGCACCAGGAGAAACTTCGAAAAACTCAAAAAAGTAATGGAATAACTCAAAAACCTCTGAAACAGCGCAGAGTAGTTTACAACCCAGCACAACATATAGCCACCAGAATAAACTTCGAAAAACTCAAAAAAGTAAAAAAATATCTCAAAATCTTCTGAAACAGCGGAGAGTAGTTTAGTGCCAAGCACAACCCATATGCACTAGGAGAAAGTTCGAAAACCTCAAAAAAGTATAGAAATAACTCGAAATCTTCTGAGACAGCGTAGAGTAGTGTAGAACCCAGCACAACACATATACACCAGGAGAAACTTCGAAAAACTCAAAAAAGTAATGAAATAACTCGAAAACCTCAAAAACAGCGGAGAGTAGTTGAGAACCCAGCACAATCCATATGCACCAGAACAAACTTCGAAAAACTCAAAAAAGTAAATAAATATCTCAAAATCTTCTGAAACAGCGGAGCTTAGTTTAGTGCGAAGCACAACCCATATGCACTAGGAGAAAGTTCGAAAACCTCAAAAAAGTATAGAAATAACTCGAAATCTTCTGAAACAGCGTAGAGTAGTGTAGAACCCAGCACAACACATATACACCAGGAGAAACTTCGAAAAACTCAAAAAAGTAATGACATAACTCTAAAACCTCTAAAACAGCGAAGAGTAGTTGAGAACCCAGCACAACACATACGCAACATGAGAAACTTCGAAAAACTCAAAAAAGTAATGAAGTAACTCAAAAACCTCTGAAACAGAGCAGAGTAGTTTAGAACCCAGCACAACACATAGGCACCAGGAGAAACTTCTAAAAACTCAAAAAAGTAAAAAAACAACTCAAATTCTTCTGAAACTGCGGAGAGTAGTGTAGTTAAGCAGCACAACACATACGCAACATGAGAAACTTCGAAAAACTCAAATAAGTAATGACATAACTCGAAAACCTCTAAAACAGCGGAGAGTAGTTGAGAACCCAGCACAATCCATATGCACCAGGAGAAACTTCAAAAAACTCAAAAAAGTAAAAAAATATCTCAAAATCTTCTGAAACAGCGGAGAGTAGTTTAGTGCCAAGCACAACCCATATGCACTAGGAGAAAGTTCGAAAACCTCAAAAAAGTATAGACATAACTCGAAATCTTCTGAAACAGCGTAGAGTAGTGTAGAACCTAGCACAACACATATACACCAGGAGAAACATCGAAAAACTCAAAAAAGTAATGAAATAACTCGAAAACCTCTAAAACAGCGGACAGTCGTTGAGAACCTAGCACAACACATCCGCAAAATGGGACACTTCGAAAAGCTCAAAAAAGTAATGGAATAACTCAAAAACCTCTGAAACAGCGCAGAGTAGTTTACAACCCAGCACAACATATAGCCACCAGAACAAACTTCGAAAAACTCAAAAAAGTAAAAAAATATCTCAAAATCTTCTGAAACAGCGGAGAGTAGTTTAGTGCCAAGCACAACCCATATGCACTAGGTGAAAGTTCGAAAACCTCAAAAAAGTATAGAAATAACTCGAAATCTTCTGAAACAGCGTAGCGTAGTGTAGAACCCAAAACAACACATATACACCAGGAGAAACTTCGAAAAACTCAAAAAAGTAATGAAATAACTCGAAAACCTCTAAAACAGCGGACAGTCGTTGAGAACCTAGCACAACACATCGGCAAAATGAGAAACTTCGAAAAAATCAAAAAAGTAATGAAATAACTCGAAAACCTCAAAAACAGCGGGGAGTAGTTGAGAACCCAGCACAACACATACGCAACTTGAGAAACTTCGAAAAACTCAAAAAAGTAATGACATAACTCGAAAACCTCTAAAACAGCGAAGAGTAGTTGAGAACCCAGCACAACACATACGCAACATGAGAAACTTCGAAAAACTCAAAAAAGTAATGAAGTAACTCAAAAACCTCTGAAACAGAGCAGAGTAGTTTAGAACCCAGCACAACACATAGGCACCAGGAGAAACTTCTAAAAACTCAAAAAAGTAAAAAAACAACTCAAATTCTTCTGAAACTGCGGAGAGTAGTGTAGTTAAGCAGCACAACACATACGCAACATGAGAACCTTCGAAAAACTCAAATAAGTAATGACATAACTCGAAAACCTCTAAAACAGCGGAGAGTAGTTGAGAACCCAGCACAATCCATATACACCAGGAGAAACTTCGAAAAACTCAAAAAAGTAATGGAATAACTCAAAAACCTCTAAAACAGCGGACAGTCGTTGAGAACCTAGCACAACACATCCGTAAAATGAGAAACTTCGAAAAACTCAAAAAAGTAATGAAATAACTCGAAAACCTCAAAAACAGCGGGGAGTAGTTGAGAACCCAGCACAACACATACGCAACTTGAGAAACTTCGAAAAACTCAAAAAAGTAATGACATAACTCGAAAACCTCTAAAACAGCGAAGAGTAGTTGAGAACCCAGCACAACACATAGGCACCAGGAGAAACTTCTAAAAACTCAAAAAAGTAAAAAAACAACTCAAATTCTTATGAAACTGCGGAGAGTAGTGTAGTTAAGCAGCACAACACAAACGCAACATGAGAACCTTCGAAAAACTCAAATAAGTAATGACATAACTCGAAAACCTCTAAAACAGCGGAGAGTAGTTGAGAACCCAGCACAATCCATATGCACCAGGAGAAACTTCGAAAAACTCAAAAAAGTAATGGAATAACTCAAAAACCTCTGAAACAGCGCAGAGTAGTTTACAACCCAGCACAACATATAGCCACCAGAACAAACTTCGAAAAACTCAAAAAAGTAATGACATAACTCGAAAACCTCTAAAACAGCGAAGAGTAGGTGCGAACCCAGCACAACACATGCGCAACATGAGAAACTTCGAAAAACTCAAAAAAGTAATGAAGTAACTCAAAAACCTCTGAAACAGAGCAGAGTAGTTTAGAACCCAGCACAACACATAGGCACCAGGAGAAACTTCTAAAATCTCAAAAAAGTAAAAAAATACTCAAATTCTTCTGAAACTGCGGAGAGTAGTGTAGTTAAGCAGCACAACACATACGCAACATGAGAACCTTCGAAAAACTCAAATAAGTAATGGAATAACTCAAAAACCTCTGAAACAGCGCAGAGTAGTTTACAACCCAGCACAACATATAGCCACCAGAACAAATTTCGAAAAACTCAAAAAAGTAAAAAAAATCTCAAAATCTTCTGAAACAGCGGAGAGTAGTTTAGTGCCAAGCACAACCCATATGCACTAGGTGAAAGTTCGAAAACCTCAAAAAAGTATAGAAATAACTCGAAATCTTCTGAAACAGCGTAGCGTAGTGTAGAACCCAAAACAACACATATACACCAGGAGAAACTTCGAAAAACTCAAAAAAGTAATGAAATAACTCGAAAACCTCTAAAACAGCGGACAGTCGTTGAGAACCTAGCACAACACATCGGCAAAATGAGAAACTTCGAAAAAATCAAAAAAGTAATGAAATAACTCGAAAACCTCAAAAACAGCGGGGAGTAGTTGAGAACCCAGCACAACACATACGCAACTTGAGAAACTTCGAAAAACTCAAAAAAGTAATGACATAACTCGAAAACCTCTAAAACAGCGAAGAGTAGTTGAGAACCCAGCACAACACATACGCAACATGAGAAACTTCGAAAAACTCAAAAAAGTAATGAAGTAACTCAAAAACCTCTGAAACAGAGCAGAGTAGTTTAGAACCCAGCACAACACATAGGCACCAGGAGAAACTTCTAAAAACTCAAAAAAGTAAAAAAACAACTCAAATTCTTCTGAAACTGCGGAGAGTAGTGTAGTTAAGCAGCACAACACATACGCAACATGAGAACCTTCGTAAAACTCAAATAAGTAATGACATAACTCGAAAACCTCTAAAACAGCGGAGAGTAGTTGAGAACCCAGCACAATCGATATGCACCAGGAGAAACTTCGAAAAACTCAAAAAAGTAATGGAATAACTCAAAAACCTCTGAAACAGCGCAGAGTAGTTTACAACCCAGCACAACATATAGCCACCAGAACAAACTTCGAAAAACTCAAAAAAGTAAAAAAATATCTCAAAATCTTCTGAAACAGCGGAGAGTAGTTTAGTGCCAAGCACAACCCATATGCACTAGGAGAAAGTTCGAAAACCTCAAAAAAGTATAGAAATAACTCGAAATCTTCTGAGACAGCGTAGAGTAGTGTAGAACCCAGCACAACACATATACACCAGGAGAAACTTCGAAAAACTCAAAAAAGTAATGAAATAACTCGAAAACCTCTAAAACAGCGGACAGTCGTTGAGAACCTAGCACAACACATCCGCAAAGTGAGAAACTTCGAAAAACTCAAAAAAGTAATGAAATAACTCGAAAACCTCAAAAACAGCGGAGAGCAGTTGAGAACCCAGCACAACACATACGCAACTTGAGAAACTTCGAAAAACTCAAAAAAGTAATGACATAACTCGAAAACCTCTAAAACAGCGAAGAGTAGGTGCGAACCCAGCACAACACATACGCAACATGAGAAACTTCGAAAAACTCAAAAAAGTAATGAAGTAACTCAAAAACCTCTGGAACAGAGCAGAGTAGTTTAGAACCCAGCACAACACATAGGCACCAGGAGAAACTTCTAAAATCTCAAAAAAGTAAAAAAAAACTCAAATTCTTCTGAAACTGCGGAGAGTAGTGTAGTTAAGCAGCACAACACATACGCAACATGAGAACCTTCGAAAAACTCAAAAAAGTAATGGAATAACTCAAAAACCTCTGAAACAGCGCAGAGTAGTTTACAACCCAGCACAACATATAGCCACCAGAACAAACTTCGAAAAACTCAAAAAAGTAAAAAAATATCTCAAAATCTTCTGAAACAGCGGAGAGTAGTTTAGTGCCAAGCACAACCCATATGCACTAGGAGAAAGTTCGAAAACCTCAAAAAAGTATAGAAATAACTCGAAATCTTCTGAGACAGCGTAGAGTAGTGTAGAACCCAGCACAACACATATACACCAGGAGAAACTTCGAAAAACTCAGAAAAGTAATGAAATAACTCGAAAACCTCAAAAACAGCGGAGAGTAGTTGAGAACCAAGCACAACACATACGCAACTTGAGAAACTTCGAAAAACTCAAAAAGTAATGACATAACTCGAAAACCTCTAAAACAGCGAAGAGTAGTTGAGAACCCAGCACAACACATACGCAACATGAGAAACTTCGAAAAACTCAAAAAAGTAATGAAGTAACTCAAAAACCTCTGAAACAGAGCAGAGTAGTTTAGAACCCAGCACAACACATAGGCACCAGGAGAAACTTCTAAAAACTCAAAAAAGTAAAAAAACAACTCAAATTCTTCTGAAACTGCGGAGAGTAGTGTAGTTAAGCAGCACAACACATACGCAACTTGAGAAACTTCGAAAAACTCAAAAAAGTAATGACATAACTCGAAAACCTCTAAAACAGCGAAGAGTAGTTGAGAACCCAGCACAACACATAGGCACCAGGAGAAACTTCTAAAAACTCAAAAAAGTAAAAAAACAACTCAAATTCTTATGAAACTGCGGAGAGTAGTGTAGTTAAGCAGCACAACACATACGCAACATGAGAACCTTCGAAAAACTCAAATAAGTAATGACATAACTCGAAAACCTCTAAAACAGCGGAGAGTAGTTGAGAACCCAGCACAATCCATATGCACCAGGAGAAACTTCGAAAAACTCAAAAAAGTAATGGAATGACTCAAAAACCTCTGAAACAGCGCAGAATAGTTTACAACCCAGCACAACATATAGCCACCAGAATAAACTTCGAAAAACTCAAAAAAGTAAAAAAATATCTCAAAATCTTCTGAAACAGCGGAGAGTAGTTTAGTGCCAAGCACAACCCATATGCACTAGGAGAAAGTTCGAAAACCTCAAAAAAGTATAGAAATAACTCGAAATCTTTTGAGACAGCGTAGAGTAGTGTAGAACCCAGCACAACACATATACACCAGGAGAAACTTCGAAAAACTCAAAAAAGTAATGAAATAACTCGAAAACCTCAAAAACAGCGGAGAGTAGTTGAGAACCCAGCACAATCCATATGCACCAGAACAAACTTCGAAAAACTCAAAAAAGTAAAAAAATATCTCAAAATCTTCTGAAACAGCGGAGATTAGTTTAGTGCGAAGCACAACCCATATGCACTAGGAGAAAGTTCGAAAACCTCAAAAAAGTATAGAAATAACTCGAAATCTTCTGAAACAGCGTAGAGTAGTGTAGAACCCAGCACAACACATATACACCAGGAGAAACTTCGAAAAACTCAAAAAAGTAATGACATAACTCGAAAACCTCTAAAACAGCGAAGAGTAGTTGAGAACCCAGCACAACACATACGCAACATGAGAAACTTCGAAAAACTCAAAAAAGTAATGAAGTAACTCAAAAACCTCTGAAACAGAGCAGAGTAGTTTAGAACCCAGCACAACACATAGGCACCAGGAGAAACTTCTAAAAACTCAAAAAAGTAAAAAAACAACTCAAATTCTTCTGAAACTGCGGAGAGTAGTGTAGTTAAGCAGCACAACACATACGCAACATGAGAAACTTCGAAAAACTCAAATAAGTAATGACATAACTCGAAAACCTCTAAAACAGCGGAGAGTAGTTGAGAACCCAGCACAATCCATATGCACCAGGAGAAACTTCGAAAAACTCAAAAAAGTAATGGAATAACTCAAAAACCTCTGAAACAGCGCAGAGTAGTTTACAACCCAGCACAACATATAGCCACCAGAACAAACTTCGAAAAACTCAAAAAAGTAAAAAAATATCTCAAAATCTTCTGAAACAGCGGAGAGTAGTTTAGTGCCAAGCACAACCCATATGCACTAGGAGAAAGTTCGAAAACCTCAAAAAAGTATAGAAATAACTCGAAATCTTCTGAAACAGCGTAGAGTAGTGTAGAACCTAGCACAACACATATACACCAGGAGAAACATCGAAAAACTCAAAAAAGTAATGAATTAACTCGAAAACCTCTAAAACAGCGGACAGTCGTTGAGAACCTAGCACAACACATCCGCAAAATGGGAAACTTCGAAAAGCTCAAAAAAGTAAAAAAACAACTCAAATTCTTCTGAAACTGCGGAGAGTAGTGTAGTTAAGCAGCACAACACATACGCAACATGAGAACCTTCGCAAAACTCAAAAAAGTAATGGAATAACTCAAAAACCTCTGAAACAGCGCAGAGTAGTTTACAACCCAGCACAACATATAGCCACCAGAACAAACTTCGAAAAACTCAAAAAAGTAAAAAAATATCTCAAAATCTTCTGAAACAGCGGAGTTTAGTTTAGTGCGATGCACAACCCATATGCACTAGGAGAAAGTTCGAAAACCTCAAAAAAGTATAGTAATAACTCGAAATCTTCTGAGACAGCGTAGAGTAGTGTAGAACCCAGCACAACACATATACACCAGGAGAAACTTCGAAAAACTCAAAAAAGTAATGACATAACTCGAAAACCTCTAAAACAGCGAGGAGTAGTTGAGAACCCAGCACAATCCATATGCACCAGGAGAAACTTCGAAAAACTCAAAAAAGTAATGGAATAACTCAAAAACCTCTGAAACAGCGCAGAGTAGTTTACAACCCAGCACAACATATAGCCACCAGAACAAACTTCGAAAAACTCAAAAAAGTAAAAAAAATCTCAAAATCTTCTGAAACAGCGGAGAGTAGTTTAGTGCCAAGCACAACCCATATGCACTAGGAGAAAGTTCGAAAACCTCAAAAAAGTATAGAAATAACTCGAAATCTTCTGAAACAGCGTAGAGTAGTGTAGAACCCAGCACAACACATATACACCAGGAGAAACTTCGAAAAACTCAAAAAAGTAATGAAATAACTCGAAAACCTCAAAAACAGCGGAGAGTAGTTGAGAACCAAGCACAACACATACGCAACTTGAGAAACTTCGAAAAACTCAAAAAAGTAATGACATAACTCGAAAACCTCTAAAACAGCGAGGAGTAGTTGAGAACCCAGCACAACACATACGCAACATGAGAAACTTCGAAAAACTCAAAAAAGTAATGAAGTAACTCAAAAACCTCTGAAACAGAGCAGAGTAGTTTAGAACCCAGCACAACACATAGGCACCAGGAGAAACTTCTAAAAACTCAAAAAAGTAAAAAAACAACTCATATTCTTCTGAAACTGCGGAGAGTAGTGTAGTTAAGCAGCACAACACATACGCAACATGAGAACCTTCGAAAAACTCAAATAAGTAATGACATAACTCGAAAACCTCTAAAACAGCGGAGAGTAGTTGAGAACCCAGCACAATCCATATGCACCAGGAGAAACTTCGAAAAACTCAAAAAAGTAATGGAATAACTCAAAAACCTCTGAAACAGCGCAGAGTAGTTTACAACCCAGCACAACATATAGCCACCAGAACAAACTTCGAAAAACTCAAAAAAGTAAAAAAATATCTCAAAATCTTCTGAAACAGCGGAGAGTAGTTTAGTGCCAAGCACAACCCATATGCACTAGGAGAAAGTTCGAAAACCTCAAAAAAGTAAAAAAACAACTCAAATTCTTATGAAACTGCGGAGAGTAGTGTAGTTAAGCAGCACAACACATACGCAACATGAGAACCTTCGAAAAACTCAAATAAGTAATGACATAACTCGAAAACCTCTAAAACAGCGGAGAGTAGTTGAGAACCCAGCACAATCCATATGCACCAGGAGAAACTTCGAAAAACTCAAAAAAGTAATGGAATAACTCAAAAACTTCTGAAACAGCGCAGAGTAGTTTACAACCCAGCACAACATATAGCCACCAGAACAAACTTCGAAAAACTCAAAAAAGTAAAAAAAATCTCAAAATCTTCTGAAACAGCGGAGAGTAGTTTAGTGCCAAGCACAACCCATATGCACTAGGAGAAAGTTCGAAAACCTCAAAAAAGTATAGAAATAACTCGAAATCTTCTGAAACAGCGTAGAGTAGTGTAGAACCCAGCACAACACATATACACCAGGAGAAACTTCGAAAAACTCAAAAAAGTAATGAAATAACTCGAAAACCTCAAAAACAGCGGAGAGTAGTTGAGAACCAAGCACAACACATACGCAACTTGAGAAACTTCGAAAAACTCAAAAAAGTAATGACATAACTCGAAAACCTCTAAAACAGCGAGGAGTAGTTGAGAACCCAGCACAACACATACGCAACATGAGAAACTTCGAAAAACTCAAAAAAGTAATGAAGTAACTCAAAAACCTCTGAAACAGAGCAGAATAGTTTAGAACCCAGCACAACACATAGGCACCAGGAGAAACTTCTAAAAACTCAAAAAAGTAAAAAAACAACTCAAATTCTTATGAAACTGCGGAGAGTAGTGTAGTTAAGCAGCACAACACATACGCAAGATGAGAACCTTCGAAAAACTCAAATAAGTAATGACATAACTCGAAAACCTCTAAAACAGCGGAGAGTAGTTGAGAACCCAGCACAATCCATATGCACCAGGAGAAACTTCGAAAAACTCAAAAAAGTAATGGAATAACTCAAAAACCTCTGAAACAGCGCAGAGTAGTTTACAACCCAGCACAACATATAGCCACCAGAGCAAACTTCGAAAAACTCAAAAAAGTAAAAAAATATCTCAAAATCTTCTGAAACAGCGGAGAGTAGTTTAGTGATAAACACAACCCATATGCACTAGGAGAAAGTTCGAAAACCTCAAAAAAGTATAGAAATAACTCGAAATCTTCTGAAACAGCGTAGAGTAGTGTAGAACCCAGCACAACACATATACACCAGGAGAAACTTCGAAAAACTCAAAAAAGTAATGAAATAACTCGAAAACCTCTAAAACAGCGGACTGTCGTTGAGAACCTAGCACAACACATCCGCAAAATGACAAACTTCGAAAAACTCAAAAAAGTAATGAAATAACTCGAAAACCTCTAAAACAGCGGACAGTCGTTGAGAACCTAGCACAACACATACGCAACATGAGAAACTTCGAAAAACTCAAAAAAGTAATGAAGTAACTCAAAAACCTCTGAAACAGAGCAGAGTAGTTTAGAACCCAGCACAACACATAGGCACCAGGAGAAACTTCTAAAAACTCAAAAAAGTAAAAAAACAACTCATATTCTTCTGAAACTGCGGAGAGTAGTGTAGTTAAGCAGCACAACACATACGCAAGATGAGAACCTTCGAAAAACTCAAATAAGTAATGACATAACTCGAAAACCTCTAAAACAGCGGAGAGTAGTTGAGAACCCAGCACAATCCATATGCACCAGGAGAAACTTCGAAAAACTCAAAAAAGTAATGAAGTAACTCAAAAACCTCTGAAACAGAGCAGAATAGTTTAGAACCCAGCACAACACATAGGCACCAGGAGAAACTTCTAAAAACTCAAAAAAGTAAAAAAACAACTCAAATTCTTATGAAACTGCGGAGAGTAGTGTAGTTAAGCAGCACAACACATACGCAAGATGAGAACCTTCGAAAAACTCAAATAAGTAATGACATAACTCGAAAACCTCTAAAACAGCGGAGAGTAGTTGAGAACCCAGCACAATCCATATGCACCAGGAGAAACTTCGAAAAACTCAAAAAAGTAATGGAATAACTCAAAAACCTCTGAAACAGCGCAGAGTAGTTTACAACCCAGCACAACATATAGCCACCAGAACAAACTTCGAAATACTCAAAAAAGTAAAAAAATATCTCAAAATCTTCTGAAACAGCGGAGATTAGTTTAGTGCGATGCACAACCCATATGCACTAGGAGAAAGTTCGAAAACCTCAAAAAAGTATAGTAATAACTCGAAATCTTCTGAGACAGCGTAGAGTAGTGTAGAACCCAGCACAACACATATACACCAGGAGAAACTTCGAAAAACTCAAAAAAGTAATGACATAACTCGAAAACCTCTAAAACAGCGAGGAGTAGTTGAGAACCCAGCACAATCCATATGCACCAGGAGAAACTTCGAAAAACTCAAAAAAGTAATGAAATAACTCGAAAACCTCTAAAACAGCGGACAGTCGTTGAGAACCTAGCACAACGCATCCGTAAAATGAGAAACTTCGAAAAACTCAAAAAAGTAATGAAATAACTCGAAAACCTCAAAAACAGCGGGGAGTAGTTGAGAACCCAGCACAACACATACGCAACTTGAGAAACTTCGAAAAACTCAAAAAAGTAATGACATAACTCGAAAACCTCTAAAACAGCGAAGAGTAGTTGAGAACCCAGCACAACACATAGGCACCAGGAGAAACTTCTAAAAACTCAAAAAAGTAAAAAAACAACTCAAATTCTTATGAAACTGCGGAGAGTAGTGTAGTTAAGCAGCACAACACAAACGCAAAATGAGAACCTTCGAAAAACTCAAATAAGTAATGACATAACTCGAAAACCTCTAAAACAGCGGAGAGTAGTTGAGAACCCAGCACAATCCATATGCACCAGGAGAAACTTCGAAAAACTCAAAAAAGTAATGGAATAACTCAAAAACCTCTGAAACAGCGCAGAGTAGTTTACAACCCAGCACAACATATAGCCACCAGAACAAACTTCGAAAAACTCAAAAAAGTAAAAAAATATCTCAAAATCTTCTGAAACAGCGGAGAGTAGTTTAGTGCCAAGCACAACCCATATGCACTAGGAGAAAGTTCGAAAACCTCAAAAAAGTATAGAAATAACTCGAAATCTTCTGAGACAGCGTACAGTAGTGTAGAACCCAGCACAACACATATACACCAGGAGAAACTTCGAAAAACTCAAAAAAGTAATGAAATAACTCGAAAACCTCTAAAACAGCGGACAGTCGTTGAGAACCTAGCACAACACATCCGCAACATGAGAAACTTCGAAAAACTCAAAAAAGTAATGAAGTAACTCGAAAACCTCTAAAACAGCGGAGAGTAGTTGAGAACCCAGCACAATCCATATGCACCAGAACAAACTTCGAAAAACTCAAAAAAGTAAAAAAATATCTCAAAATCTTCTGAAACAGCGGAGATTAGTTTAGTGCGAAGCACAACCCATATGCACTAGGAGAAAGTTCGAAAACCTCAAAAAAGTATAGAAATAACTCGAAATCTTCTGAAACAGCGTAGAGTAGTGTAGAACCCAGCACAACACATATACACCAGGAGAAACTTCGAAAAACTCAAAAAAGTAATGACATAACTCGAAAACCTCTAAAACAGCGAAGAGTAGTTGAGAACCCAGCACAACACATACGCAACATGAGAAACTTCGAAAAACTCAAAAAAGTAATGAAGTAACTCAAAAACCTCTGAAAGAGAGCAGAGTAGTTTAGAACCCAGCACAACACATAGGCACCAGGAGAAACTTCTAAAAACTCAAAAAAGTAAAAAAACAACTCAAATTCTTCTGAAACTGCGGAGAGTAGTGTAGTTAAGCAGCACAACACATACGCAACATGAGAAACTTCGAAAAACTCAAATAAGTAATGACATAACTCGAAAACCTCTAAAACAGCGGAGAGTAGTTGAGAACCCAGCACAATCCATATGCACCAGGAGAAACTTCAAAAAACTCAAAAAAGTAAAAAAATATCTCAAAATCTTCTGAAACAGCGGAGAGTAGTTTAGTGCCAAGCACAACCCATATGCACTAGGAGAAAGTTCGAAAACCTCAAAAAAGTATAGAAATAACTCGAAATCTTCTGAAACAGCGTAGAGTAGTGTAGAACCTAGCACAACACATATACACCAGGAGAAACATCGAAAAACTCAAAAAAGTAATGAAATAACTCGAAAACCTCTAAAACAGCGGACAGTCGTTGAGAACCTAGCACAACACATCCGCAAAATGGGAAACTTCGAAAAGCTCAAAAAAGTAATGGAATAACTCAAAAACCTCTGAAACAGCGCAGAGTAGTTTACAACCCAGCACAACATATAGCCACCAGAACAAACTTCGAAAAACTCAAAAAAGTAAAAAAATATCTCAAAATCTTCTGAAACAGCGGAGAGTAGTTTAGTGCCAAGCACAACCCATATGCACTAGGTGAAAGTTCGAAAACCTCAAAAAAGTATAGAAATAACTCGAAATCTTCTGAAACAGCGTAGCGTAGTGTAGAACCCAAAACAACACATATACACCAGGAGAAACTTCGAAAAACTCAAAAAAGTAATGAAATAACTCGAAAACCTCTAAAACAGCGGACAGTCGTTGAGAACCTAGCACAACACATCGGCAAAATGAGAAACTTCGAAAAAATCAAAAAAGTAATGAAATAACCCGAAAACCTCAAAAACAGCGGGGAGTAGTTGAGAACCCAGCACAACACATACGCAACTTGAGAAACTTCGAAAAACTCAAAAAAGTAATGACATAACTCGAAAACCTCTAAAACAGCGAAGAGTAGTTGAGAACCCAGCACAACACATACGCAACATGAGAAACTTCGAAAAACTCAAAAAAGTAATGACATAACTCGAAAACCTCTAAAACAGCGAAGAGTAGTTGAGAACCCAGCACAACACAGGAGAAACTTCTAAAAACTCAAAAAAGTAAAAAAACAACTCAAATTCTTATGAAACTGCGGAGAGTAGTGTAGTTAAGCAGCACAACACATACGCAAGATGAGAACCTTCGAAAAACTCAAATAAGTAATGACATAACTCCAAAACCTCTAAAACAGCGGAGAGTAGTTGAGAACCCAGCACAATCCATATGCACCAGGAGAAACTTCGAAAAACTCAAAAAAGTAATGGAATAACTCAAAAACCTCTGAAACAGCGCAGAGTAGTTTACAACCCAGCACAACATATAGCCACCAGAGCAAACTTCGAAAAACTCAAAAAAGTAAAAAAATATCTCAAAATATTCTGAAACAGCGGAGAGTAGTTTAGTGATAAACACAACCCATATGCACTAGGAGAAAGTTCGAAAACCTCAAAAAAGTATAGAAATAACTCGAAATCTTCTGAAACAGCGTAGAGTAGTGTAGAACCCAGCACAACACATATACACCAGGAGAAACTTCGAAAAACTCAAAAAAGTAATGAAATAACTCGAAAACCTCTAAAACAGCGAAGAGTAGTTGAGAACCCAGCACAACACATACGCAACATGAGAAACTTCGAAAAACTCAAAAAAGTAATGAAGTAACTCAAAAACCTCTGAAACAGAGCAGAATAGTTTAGAACCCAGCACAACACATAGGCACCAGGAGAAACTTCTAAAAACTCAAAAAAGTAAAAAAACAACTCAAATTCTTATGAAACTGCGGAGAGTAGTGTAGTTAAGCAGCACAACACATACGCAAGATGAGAACCTTCGAAAAACTCAAATAAGTAATGACATAACTCGAAAACCTCTAAAACAGCGGAGAGTAGTTGAGAACCCAGCACAATCCATATGCACCAGGAGAAACTTCGAAAAACTCAAAAAAGTAATGGAATAACTCAAAAACCTCTGAAACAGCGCAGAGTAGTTTACAACCCAGCACAACATATAGCCACCAGAACAAACTTCGAAAAACTCAAAAAAGTAAAAAAATATCTCAAAATCTTCTGAAACAGCGGAGATTAGTTTAGTGCGATGCACAACCCATATGCACTAGGAGAAAGTTCGAAAACCTCAAAAAAGTATAGTAATAACTCGAAATCTTCTGAGACAGCGTAGAGTAGTGTAGAACCCAGCACAACACATATACACCAGGAGAAACTTCGAAAAACTCAAAAAAGTAATGACATAACTCGAAAACCTCTAAAACAGCGAGGAGTAGTTGAGAACCCAGCACAATCCATATGCACCAGGAGAAACTTCGAAAAACTCAAAAAAGTAATGGAATAACTCAAAAACCTCTGAAACAGCGCAGAGTAGTTTACAACCCAGCACAACATATAGCCACCAGAACAAACTTCGAAAAACTCAAAAAAGTAAAAAAATATCTCAAAATCTTCTGAAACAGCGGAGATTAGTTTAGTGCGATGCTCAACCCATATGCACTAGGAGAAAGTTCGAAAACCTCAAAAAAGTATAGTAATAACTCGAAATCTTCTGAGACAGCGTAGAGTAGTGTAGAACCCAGCACAACACATATACACCAGGAGAAACTTCGAAAAACTCAAAAAAGTAATGACATAACTCGAAAACCTCTAAAACAGCGGAGAGTAGTTGAGAACCAAGCACAACACATACGCAACTTGAGAAACTTCGAAAAACCCAAAAAAGTAATGACATAACTCGAAAACCTCTAAAACAGCGAAGAGTAGTTGAGAACCCAGCACAACACATACGCAACATGAGAAACTTCGAAAAACTCAAAAAAGTAATGAAGTAACTCAAAAACCTCTGAAACAGAGCAGAATAGTTTAAAACCCAACACAACACACAGGCACCAGGAGAAACTTCTAAAAACTCAAAAAAGTAAAAAAACAACTCAAAATCTTCTGAAACTGCGGAGAGTAGTGTAGTTAAGCAGCACAACACGTACGCAACATGAGAACCTTCGAAAAACTCAAATAAGTAATGACATAACTCGAAAACCTCTAAAACAGCGGACAGTTGTTGAGAACCTAGCACAACACATCCGCAAAATGAGAAACTTCGAAAAACTCAAAAAAGTAATGAAATAACTCGAAAACCTCTAAAACAGCGGACAGTCGTTGAGAACCTAGCACAACACATACGCAACATGAGAAACTTCGAAAAACTCAAAAAAGTAATGAAGTAACTCAAAAACCTCTGAAACAGAGCAGAGTAGTTTAGAACCCAGCACAACACATAGGCACCAGGAGAAACTTCTAAAAACTCAAAAAAGTAAAAAAACAACTCATATTCTTCTGAAACTGCGGAGAGTAGTGTAGTTAAGCAGCACAACACATACGCAACATGAGAACCTTCGAAAAACTCAAATAAGTAATGACATAACTCGAAAACCTCTAAAACAGCGGAGAGTAGTTGAGAACCCAGCACAATCCATATGCACCAGGAGAAACTTCGAAAAACTCAAAAAAGTAATGGAATAACTCAAAAACCTCTGAAACAGCGCAGAGTAGTTTACAACCCAGCACAACATATAGCCACCAGAACAAACTTCGAAAAACTCAAAAAAGTAAAAAAAATCTCAAAATCTTCTGAAACAGCGGAGAGTAGTTTAGTGCCAAGCACAACCCATATGCACTAGGAGAAAGTTCGAAAACCTCAAAAAAGTATAGAAATAACTCGAAATCTTCTGAAACAGCGTAGAGTAGTGTAGAACCCAGCACAACACATATACACCAGGAGAAACTTCGAAAAACTCAAAAAAGTAATGAAATAACTCGAAAACCTCAAAAACAGCGGAGAGTAGTTGAGAACCAAGCACAACACATACGCAACTTGAGAAACTTCGAAAAACTCAAAAAAGTAATGACATAACTCGAAAACCTCTAAAACAGCGAGGAGTAGTTGAGAACCCAGGACAACACATACGCAACATGAGAAACTTCGAAAAACTCAAAAAAGTAATGAAGTAACTCAAAAACCTCTGAAACAGAGCAGAATAGTTTAGAACCCAGCACAACACATAGGCACCAGGAGAAACTTCTAAAAACTCAAAAAAGTAAAAAAACAACTCAAATTCTTATGAAACTGCGGAGAGTAGTGTAGTTAAGCAGCACAACACATACGCAAGATGAGAACCTTCGAAAAACTCAAATAAGTAATGACATAACTCGAAAACCTCTAAAACAGCGGAGAGTAGTTGAGAACCCAGCACAATCCATATGCACCAGGAGAAACTTCGAAAAACTCAAAAAAGTAATGGAATAACTCAAAAACCTCTGAAACAGCGCAGAGTAGTTCACAACCCAGCACAACATATAGCCACCAGAGCAAACTTCGAAAAACTCAAAAAAGTAAAAAAATATCTCAAAATCTTCTGAAACAGCGGAGAGTAGTTTAGTGATAAACACAACCCATATGCACTAGGAGAAAGTTCGAAAACCTCAAAAAAGTATAGAAATAACTCGAAATCTTCTGAAACAGCGTAGAGTAGTGTAGAACCCAGCACAACACATATACACCAGGAGAAACTTCGAAAAACTCAAAAAAGTAATGAAATAACTCGAAAACCTCTAAAACAGCGAAGAGTAGTTGAGAACCCAGCACAACACATACGCAACATGAGAAACTTCGAAAAACTCAAAAAAGTAATGATGTAACTCAAAAACCTCTGAAACAGAGCAGAATAGTTTAGAACCCAGCACAACACATAGGCACCAGGAGAAACTTCTAAAAACTCAAAAAAGTAAAAAAACAACTCAAATTCTTATGAAACTGCGGAGAGTAGTGTAGTTAAGCAGCACAACACATACGCAAGATGAGAACCTTCGAAAAACTCAAATAAGTAATGACATAACTCGAAAACCTCTAAAACAGCGGAGAGTAGTTGAGAACCCAGCACAATCCATATGCACCAGGAGAAACTTCGAAAAACTCAAAAAAGTAATGGAATAACTCAAAAACCTCTGAAACAGCGCAGAGTAGTTTACAACCCAGCACAACATATAGCCACCAGAACAAACTTCGAAATACTCAAAAAAGTAAAAAAATATCTCAAAATCTTCTGAAACAGCGGAGATTAGTTTAGTGCGATGCACAACCCATATGCACTAGGAGAAAGTTCGAAAACCTCAAAAAAGTATAGTAATAACTCGAAATCTTCTGAGACAGCGTAGAGTAGTGTAGAACCCAGCACAACACATATACACCAGGAGAAACTTCGAAAAACTCAAAAAAGTAATGACATAACTCGAAAACCTCTAAAACAGCGAGGAGTAGTTGAGAACCCAGCACAATCCATATGCACCAGGAGAAACTTCGAAAAACTCAAAAAAGTAATGGAATAACTCAAAAACCTCTGAAACAGCGCAGAGTAGTTTACAACCCAGCACAACATATAGCCACCAGAACAAACTTCGAAAAACTCAAAAAAGTAAAAAAATATCTCAAAATCTTCTGAAACAGCGGAGAGTAGTTTAGTGCCAAGCACAACCCATATGCACTAGGTGAAAGTTCGAAAACCTCAAAAAAGTATAGAAATAACTCGAAATCTTCTGAAACAGCGTAGCGTAGTGTAGAACCCAAAACAACACATATACACCAGGAGAAACTTCGAAAAACTCAAAAAAGTAATGAAATAACTCGAAAACCTCTAAAACAGCGGACAGTCGTTGAGAACCTAGCACAACGCATCCGTAAAATGAGAAACTTCGAAAAACTCAAAAAAGTAATGAAATAACTCGAAAACCTCAAAAACAGCGGGGAGTAGTTGAGAACCCAGCACAACACATACGCAACTTGAGAAACTTCGAAAAACTCAAAAAAGTAATGACATAACTCGAAAACCTCTAAAACAGCGAAGAGTAGTTGAGAACCCAGCACAACACATAGGCACCAGGAGAAACTTCTAAAAACTCAAAAAAGTAAAAAAACAACTCAAATTCTTATGAAACTGCGGAGAGTAGTGTAGTTAAGCAGCACAACACAAACGCAACATGAGAACCTTCGAAAAACTCAAATAAGTAATGACATAACTCGAAAACCTCTAAAACAGCGGAGAGTAGTTGAGAACCCAGCACAATCCATATGCACCAGGAGAAACTTCGAAAAACTCAAAAAAGTAATGGAATAACTCAAAAACCTCTGAAACAGCGCAGAGTAGTTTACAACCCAGCACAACATATAGCCACCAGAACAAACTTCGAAAAACTCAAAAAAGTAAAAAAATATCTCAAAATCTTCTGAAACAGCGGAGAGTAGTTTAGTGCCAAGCACAACCCATATGCACTAGGAGAAAGTTCGAAAACCTCAAAAAAGTATAGAAATAACTCGAAATCTTTTGAGACAGCGTACAGTAGTGTAGAACCCAGCACAACACATATACACCAGGAGAAACTTCGAAAAACTCAAAAAAGTAATGAAATAACTCGAAAACCTCTAAAACAGCGGACAGTCGTTGAGAACCTAGCACAACACATCCGCAACATGAGAAACTTCGAAAAACTCAAAAAAGTAATGAAGTAACTCGAAAACCTCTAAAACAGCGGAGAGTAGTTGAGAACCCAGCACAATCCATATGCACCAGAACAAACTTCGAAAAACTCAAAAAAGTAAAAAAATATCTCAAAATCTTCTGAAACAGCGGAGATTAGTTTAGTGCGAAGCACAACCCATATGCACTAGGAGAAAGTTCGAAAACCTCAAAAAAGTATAGAAATAACTCGAAATCTTCTGAAACAGCGTAGAGTAGTGTAGAACCCAGCACAACACATATACACCAGGAGAAACTTCGAAAAACTCAAAAAAGTAATGACATAACTCTAAAACCTCTAAAACAGCGAAGAGTAGTTGAGAACCCAGCACAACACATACGCAACATGAGAAACTTCGAAAAAAAGCAATGAAGTAACTTAAAAACCTCTGAAACAGAGCAGAGTAGTTTAGAACCCAGCACAGCACATAGGCACCAGGAGAAACTTCTAAAAATTCAAAAAAGTAAAAAAACAACTCAAATTCTTCTGAAACTGCGGAGAGTAGTGTAGTTAAGCAGCACAACACATACGCAACATGAGAAACTTCGAAAAACTCAAATAAGTAATGACATAACTCGAAAACCTCTAAAACAGCGGAGAGTAGTTGAGAACCCAGCACAATCCATATGCACCAGGAGAAACTTCAAAAAACTCAAAAAAGTAAAAAAATATCTCAAAATCTTCTGAAACAGCGGAGAGTAGTTTAGTGCCAAGCACAACCCATATGCACTAGGAGAAAGTTCGAAAACCTCAAAAAAGTATAGAAATAACTCGAAATCTTCTGAAACAGCGTAGAGTAGTGTAGAACCTAGCACAACACATATACACCAGGAGAAACATCGAAAAACTCAAAAAAGTAATGAAATAACTCGAAAACCTCTAAAACAGCGGACAGTCGTTGAGAACCTAGCACAACACATCCGCAAAATGGGAAACTTCGAAAAGCTCAAAAAAGTAATGGAATAACTCAAAAACCTCTGAAACAGCGCAGAGTAGTTTACAACCCAGCACAACATATAGCCACCAGAACAAACTTCGAAAAACTCAAAAAAGTAAAAAAATATCTCAAAATCTTCTGAAACAGCGGAGAGTAGTTTAGTGCCAAGCACAACCCATATGCACTAGGTGAAAGTTCGAAAACCTCAAAAAAGTATAGAAATAACTCGAAATCTTCTGAAACAGCGTAGCGTAGTGTAGAACCCAAAACAACACATATACACCAGGAGAAACTTCGAAAAACTCAAAAAAGTAATGAAATAACTCGAAAACCTCTAAAACAGCGGACAGTCGTTGAGAACCTAGCACAACACATCGGCAAAATGAGAAACTTCGAAAAAATCAAAAAAGTAATGAAATAACCCGAAAACCTCAAAAACAGCGGGGAGTAGTTGAGAACCCAGCACAACACATACGCAACTTGAGAAACTTCGAAAAACTCAAAAAAGTAATGACATAACTCGAAAACCTCTAAAACAGCGGAGAGTAGTTGAGAACCCAGCACAATCCATATGCACCAGGAGAAACTTCGAAAAACTCAAAAAAGTAATGGAATAACTCAAAAACCTCTGAAACAGCGCAGAGTAGTTTACAACCCAGCACAACATATAGCCACCAGAACAAACTTCGAAAAACTCCAAAAAGTAAAAAAATATCTCAAAATCTTCTGAAACAGCGGAGAGTAGTTTAGTGCCAAGCACAACCCATATGCACTAGGAGAAAGTTCGAAAACCTCAAAAAAGTATAGAAATAACTCGAAATCTTCTGAGACAGCGTAGAGTAGTGTAGAACCCAGCACAACACATATACACCAGGAGAAACTTCGAAAAACTCAAAAAAGTAATGAAATAACTCGAAAACCTCTAAAACAGCGGACAGTCGTTGAGAACCTAGCACAACACATCCGCAACATGAGAAACTTCGAAAAACTCAAAAAAGTAATGAAGTAACTCGAAAACCTCTAAAACAGCGGAGAGTAGTTGAGAACCCAGCACAACACATACGCAACATGAGAAACTTCGAAAAAAAGCAATGAAGTAACTTAAAAACCTCTGAAACAGAGCAGAGTAGTTTAGAACCCAGCACAGCACATAGGCACCAGGAGAAACTTCTAAAAATTCAAAAAAGTAAAAAAACAACTCAAATTCTTCTGAAACTGCGGAGAGTAGTGTAGTTAAGCAGCACAACACATACGCAACATGAGAAACTTCGAAAAACTCAAATAAGTAATGACATAACTCGAAAACCTCTAAAACAGCGGAGAGTAGTTGAGAACCCAGCACAATCCATATGCACCAGGAGAAACTTCAAAAAACTCAAAAAAGTAAAAAAATATCTCAAAATCTTCTGAAACAGCGGAGAGTAGTTTAGTGCCAAGCACAACCCATATGCACTAGGAGAAAGTTCGAAAACCTCAAAAAAGTATAGAAATAACTCGAAATCTTCTGAAACAGCGTAGAGTAGTGTAGAACCTAGCACAACACATATACACCAGGAGAAACATCGAAAAACTCAAAAAAGTAATGAAATAACTCGAAAACCTCTAAAACAGCGGACAGTCGTTGAGAACCTAGCACAACACATCCGCAAAATGGGAAACTTCGAAAAGCTCAAAAAAGTAATGGAATAACTCAAAAACCTCTGAAACAGCGCAGAGTAGTTTACAACCCAGCACAACATATAGCCACCAGAACAAACTTCGAAAAACTCAAAAAAGTAAAAAAATATCTCAAAATCTTCTGAAACAGCGGAGAGTAGTTTAGTGCCAAGCACAACCCATATGCACTAGGTGAAAGTTCGAAAACCTCAAAAAAGTATAGAAATAACTCGAAATCTTCTGAAACAGCGTAGCGTAGTGTAGAACCCAAAACAACACATATACACCAGGAGAAACTTCGAAAAACTCAAAAAAGTAATGAAATAACTCGAAAACCTCTAAAACAGCGGACAGTCGTTGAGAACCTAGCACAACACATCGGCAAAATGAGAAACTTCGAAAAAATCAAAAAAGTAATGAAATAACCCGAAAACCTCAAAAACAGCGGGGAGTAGTTGAGAACCCAGCACAACACATACGCAACTTGAGAAACTTCGAAAAACTCAAAAAAGTAATGACATAACTCGAAAACCTCTAAAACAGCGGAGAGTAGTTGAGAACCCAGCACAATCCATATGCACCAGGAGAAACTTCGAAAAACTCAAAAAAGTAATGGAATAACTCAAAAACCTCTGAAACAGCGCAGAGTAGTTTACAACCCAGCACAACATATAGCCACCAGAACAAACTTCGAAAAACTCCAAAAAGTAAAAAAATATCTCAAAATCTTCTGAAACAGCGGAGAGTAGTTTAGTGCCAAGCACAACCCATATGCACTAGGAGAAAGTTCGAAAACCTCAAAAAAGTATAGAAATAACTCGAAATCTTCTGAGACAGCGTAGAGTAGTGTAGAACCCAGCACAACACATATACACCAGGAGAAACTTCGAAAAACTCAAAAAAGTAATGAAATAACTCGAAAACCTCTAAAACAGCGGACAGTCGTTGAGAACCTAGCACAACACATCCGCAACATGAGAAACTTCGAAAAACTCAAAAAAGTAATGAAGTAACTCGAAAACCTCTAAAACAGCGGAGAGTAGTTGAGAACCCAGCACAACACATACGCAACATGAGAAACTTCGAAAAAAAGCAATGAAGTAACTTAAAAACCTCTGAAACAGAGCAGAGTAGTTTAGAACCCAGCACAGCACATAGGCACCAGGAGAAACTTCTAAAAATTCAAAAAAGTAAAAAAACAACTCAAATTCTTCTGAAACTGCGGAGAGTAGTGTAGTTAAGCAGCACAACACATACGCAACATGAGAAACTTCGAAAAACTCAAATAAGTAATGACATAACTCGAAAACCTCTAAAACAGCGGAGAGTAGTTGAGAACCCAGCACAATCCATATGCACCAGGAGAAACTTCAAAAAACTCAAAAAAGTAAAAAAATATCTCAAAATCTTCTGAAACAGCGGAGAGTAGTTTAGTGCCAAGCACAACCCATATGCACTAGGAGAAAGTTCGAAAACCTCAAAAAAGTATAGAAATAACTCGAAATCTTCTGAAACAGCGTAGAGTAGTGTAGAACCTAGCACAACACATATACACCAGGAGAAACATCGAAAAACTCAAAAAAGTAATGAAATAACTCGAAAACCTCTAAAACAGCGGACAGTCGTTGAGAACCTAGCACAACACATCCGCAAAATGGGAAACTTCGAAAAGCTCAAAAAAGTAATGGAATAACTCAAAAACCTCTGAAACAGCGCAGAGTAGTTTACAACCCAGCACAACATATAGCCACCAGAACAAACTTCGAAAAACTCAAAAAAGTAAAAAAATATCTCAAAATCTTCTGAAACAGCGGAGAGTAGTTTAGTGCCAAGCACAACCCATATGCACTAGGTGAAAGTTCGAAAACCTCAAAAAAGTATAGAAATAACTCGAAATCTTCTGAAACAGCGTAGCGTAGTGTAGAACCCAAAACAACACATATACACCAGGAGAAACTTCGAAAAACTCAAAAAAGTAATGAAATAACTCGAAAACCTCTAAAACAGCGGACAGTCGTTGAGAACCTAGCACAACACATCGGCAAAATGAGAAACTTCGAAAAAATCAAAAAAGTAATGAAATAACCCGAAAACCTCAAAAACAGCGGGGAGTAGTTGAGAACCCAGCACAACACATACGCAACTTGAGAAACTTCGAAAAACTCAAAAAAGTAATGACATAACTCGAAAACCTCTAAAACAGCGGAGAGTAGTTGAGAACCCAGCACAATCCATATGCACCAGGAGAAACTTCGAAAAACTCAAAAAAGTAATGGAATAACTCAAAAACCTCTGAAACAGCGCAGAGTAGTTTACAACCCAGCACAACATATAGCCACCAGAACAAACTTCGAAAAACTCAAAAAAGTAAAAAAATATCTCAAAATCTTCTGAAACAGCGGAGAGTAGTTTAGTGCCAAGCACAACCCATATGCACTAGGAGAAAGTTCGAAAACCTCAAAAAAGTATAGAAATAACTCGAAATCTTCTGAGACAGCGTAGAGTAGTGTAGAACCCAGCACAACACATATACACCAGGAGAAACTTCGAAAAACTCAAAAAAGTAATGAAATAACTCGAAAACCTCTAAAACAGCGGACAGTCGTTGAGAACCTAGCACAACACATCCGCAAAGTCAGAAACTTCGAAAAACTCAAAAAAGTAATGAAATAACTCGAAAACCTCAAAAACAGCGGAGAGTAGTTGAGAACCCAGCACAACACATACGCAACTTGAGAAACTTCGAAAAACTCAAAAAAGTCATGACATAACTCGAAAACCTCTAAAACAGCGAAGAGTAGTTGCGAACCCAGCACAACACATACGCAACATGAGAGCCTTCGAAAAACTCAAATAAGTAATGACATAACTCAAAAAAAGTAAAAAAATATCTTAAAATCTTCTGAAACAGCGGAGATTAGTTTAGTGCGAAGCACAACCCATATGCACTAGGAGAAAGTTCGAAAACCTCAAAAAAGTATAGAAATAACTCGAAATCTTCTGAGACAGCGTAGAGTAGTGTAGAACCCAGCACAACACATATACACCAGGAGAAACTTCGAAAAACTCAAAAAAGTAATGAAATAACTCGAAAACCTCAAAAACAGCGGAGAGTAGTTGAGAACCCAGCACAACACATATACACCAGGAGAAACTTCGCAAAACTCAAAAAAGTAATGACATAACTCGAAAACCTCTAAAACAGCGAAGAGTAGTTGAGAACCCAGCACAACACATACGCAACATGAGAAACTTCGAAAAACTCAAAAAAGTAATGAAGTATCTCAAAAACCTCTGAAACAGAGCAGAGTAGTTTAGAACCCAGCACAACACATAGGCACCAGGAGAAACTTCTAAAAACTCAAAAAAGTAAAAAAACAACTCAAATTCTTCTGAAACTGCGGAGAGTAGTGTAGTTAAGCAGCACAACACATACGCAACATGAGAACCTTCGCAAAACTCAAAAAAGTAATGGAATAACTCAAAAACCTCTGAAACAGCGCAGAGTAGTTTACAACCCAGCACAACATATAGCCACCAGAACAAACTTCGAAAAACTCAAAAAAGTAAAAAAATATCTCAAAATCTTCTGAAACAGCGGAGTTTAGTTTAGTGCGATGCACAACCCATATGCACTAGGAGAAAGTTCGAAAACCTCAAAAAAGTATAGTAATAACTCGAAATCTTCTGAGACAGCGTAGAGTAGTGTAGAACCCAGCACAACACATATACACCAGGAGAAACTTCGAAAAACTCAAAAAAGTAATGACATAACTCGAAAACCTCTAAAACAGCGAGGAGTAGTTGAGAACCCAGCACAATCCATATGCACCAGGAGAAACTTCGAAAAACTCAAAAAAGTAATGGAATAACTCAAAAACCTCTGAAACAGCGCAGAGTAGTTTACAACCCAGCACAACATATAGCCACCAGAACAAACTTCGAAAAACTCAAAAAAGTAAAAAAAATCTCAAAATCTTCTGAAACAGCGGAGAGTAGTTTAGTGCCAAGCACAACCCATATGCACTAGGAGAAAGTTCGAAAACCTCAAAAAAGTATAGAAATAACTCGAAATCTTCTGAAACAGCGTAGAGTAGTGTAGAACCCAGCACAACACATATACACCAGGAGAAACTTCGAAAAACTCAAAAAAGTAATGAAATAACTCGAAAACCTCAAAAACAGCGGAGAGTAGTTGAGAACCAAGCACAACACATACGCAACTTGAGAAACTTCGAAAAACTCAAAAAAGTAATGACATAACTCGAAAACCTCTAAAACAGCGAGGAGTAGTTGAGAACCCAGCACAACACATACGCAACATGAGAAACTTCGAAAAACTCAAAAAAGTAATGAAGTAACTCAAAAACCTCTGAAACAGAGCAGAGTAGTTTAGAACCCAGCACAACACATAGGCACCAGGAGAAACTTCTAAAAACTCAAAAAAGTAAAAAAACAACTCATATTCTTCTGAAACTGCGGAGAGTAGTGTAGTTAAGCAGCACAACACATACGCAACATGAGAACCTTCGAAAAACTCAAATAAGTAATGACATAACTCGAAAACCTCTAAAACAGCGGAGAGTAGTTGAGAACCCAGCACAATCCATATGCACCAGGAGAAACTTCGAAAAACTCAAAAAAGTAATGGAATAACTCAAAAACCTCTGAAACAGCGCAGAGTAGTTTACAACCCAGCACAACATATAGCCACCAGAACAAACTTCGAAAAACTCAAAAAAGTAAAAAAATATCTCAAAATCTTCTGAAACAGCGGAGAGTAGTTTAGTGCCAAGCACAACCCATATGCACTAGGAGAAAGTTCGAAAACCTCAAAAAAGTAAAAAAACAACTCAAATTCTTATGAAACTGCGGAGAGTAGTGTAGTTAAGCAGCACAACACATACGCAACATGAGAACCTTCGAAAAACTCAAATAAGTAATGACATAACTCGAAAACCTCTAAAACAGCGGAGAGTAGTTGAGAACCCAGCACAATCCATATGCACCAGGAGAAACTTCGAAAAACTCAAAAAAGTAATGGAATAACTCAAAAACTTCTGAAACAGCGCAGAGTAGTTTACAACCCAGCACAACATATAGCCACCAGAACAAACTTCGAAAAACTCAAAAAAGTAAAAAAAATCTCAAAATCTTCTGAAACAGCGGAGAGTAGTTTAGTGCCAAGCACAACCCATATGCACTAGGAGAAAGTTCGAAAACCTCAAAAAAGTATAGAAATAACTCGAAATCTTCTGAAACAGCGTAGAGTAGTGTAGAACCCAGCACAACACATATACACCAGGAGAAACTTCGAAAAACTCAAAAAAGTAATGAAATAACTCGAAAACCTCAAAAACAGCGGAGAGTAGTTGAGAACCAAGCACAACACATACGCAACTTGAGAAACTTCGAAAAACTCAAAAAAGTAATGACATAACTCGAAAACCTCTAAAACAGCGAGGAGTAGTTGAGAACCCAGCACAACACATACGCAACATGAGAAACTTCGAAAAACTCAAAAAAGTAATGAAGTAACTCAAAAACCTCTGAAACAGAGCAGAATAGTTTAGAACCCAGCACAACACATAGGCACCAGGAGAAACTTCTAAAAACTCAAAAAAGTAAAAAAACAACTCAAATTCTTATGAAACTGCGGAGAGTAGTGTAGTTAAGCAGCACAACACATACGCAAGATGAGAACCTTCGAAAAACTCAAATAAGTAATGACATAACTCGAAAACCTCTAAAACAGCGGAGAGTAGTTGAGAACCCAGCACAATCCATATGCACCAGGAGAAACTTCGAAAAACTCAAAAAAGTAATGGAATAACTCAAAAACCTCTGAAACAGCGCAGAGTAGTTTACAACCCAGCACAACATATAGCCACCAGAGCAAACTTCGAAAAACTCAAAAAAGTAAAAAAATATCTCAAAATCTTCTGAAACAGCGGAGAGTAGTTTAGTGATAAACACAACCCATATGCACTAGGAGAAAGTTCGAAAACCTCAAAAAAGTATAGAAATAACTCGAAATCTTCTGAAACAGCGTAGAGTAGTGTAGAACCCAGCACAACACATATACACCAGGAGAAACTTCGAAAAACTCAAAAAAGTAATGAAATAACTCGAAAACCTCTAAAACAGCGGACTGTCGTTGAGAACCTAGCACAACACATCCGCAAAATGACAAACTTCGAAAAACTCAAAAAAGTAATGAAATAACTCGAAAACCTCTAAAACAGCGGACAGTCGTTGAGAACCTAGCACAACACATACGCAACATGAGAAACTTCGAAAAACTCAAAAAAGTAATGAAGTAACTCAAAAACCTCTGAAACAGAGCAGAGTAGTTTAGAACCCAGCACAACACATAGGCACCAGGAGAAACTTCTAAAAACTCAAAAAAGTAAAAAAACAACTCATATTCTTCTGAAACTGCGGAGAGTAGTGTAGTTAAGCAGCACAACACATACGCAAGATGAGAACCTTCGAAAAACTCAAATAAGTAATGACATAACTCGAAAACCTCTAAAACAGCGGAGAGTAGTTGAGAACCCAGCACAATCCATATGCACCAGGAGAAACTTCGAAAAACTCAAAAAAGTAATGAAGTAACTCAAAAACCTCTGAAACAGAGCAGAATAGTTTAGAACCCAGCACAACACATAGGCACCAGGAGAAACTTCTAAAAACTCAAAAAAGTAAAAAAACAACTCAAATTCTTATGAAACTGCGGAGAGTAGTGTAGTTAAGCAGCACAACACATACGCAAGATGAGAACCTTCGAAAAACTCAAATAAGTAATGACATAACTCTAAAACCTCTAAAACAGCGGAGAGTAGTTGAGAACCCAGCACAATCCATATGCACCAGGAGAAACTTCGAAAAACTCAAAAAAGTAATGGAATAACTCAAAAACCTCTGAAACAGCGCAGAGTAGTTTACAACCCAGCACAACATATAGCCACCAGAACAAACTTCGAAATACTCAAAAAAGTAAAAAAATATCTCAAAATCTTCTGAAACAGCGGAGATTAGTTTAGTGCGATGCACAACCCATATGCACTAGGAGAAAGTTCGAAAACCTCAAAAAAGTATAGTAATAACTCGAAATCTTCTGAGACAGCGTAGAGTAGTGTAGAACCCAGCACAACACATATACACCAGGAGAAACTTCGAAAAACTCAAAAAAGTAATGACATAACTCGAAAACCTCTAAAACAGCGGGGAGTAGTTGAGAACCCAGCACAACACATACGCAACTTGAGAAACTTCGAAAAACTCAAAAAAGTAATGACATAACTCGAAATCCTCTAAAACAGCGAAGAGTAGTTGAGAACCCAGCACAACACATAGGCACCAGGAGAAACTTCTAAAAACTCAAAAAAGTAAAAAAAACAACTCAAATTCTTATGAAACTGCGGAGAGTAGTGTAGTTAAGCAGCACAACACAAACGCAAAATGAGAACCTTCGAAAAACTCAAATAAGTAATGACATAACTCGAAAACCTCTAAAACAGCGGAGAGTAGTTGAGAACCCAGCACAATCCATATGCACCAGGAGAAACTTCGAAAAACTCAAAAAAGTAATGGAATAACTCAAAAACCTCTGAAACAGCGCAGAGTAGTTTACAACCCAGCACAACATATAGCCACCAGAACAAACTTCGAAAAACTCAAAAAAGTAAAAAAATATCTCAAAATCTTCTGAAACAGCGGAGAGTAGTTTAGTGCCAAGCACAACCCATATGCACTAGGAGAAAGTTCGAAAACCTCAAAAAAGTATAGAAATAACTCGAAATCTTCTGAGACAGCGTACAGTAGTGTAGAACCCAGCACAACACATATACACCAGGAGAAACTTCGAAAAACTCAAAAAAGTAATGAAATAACTCGAAAACCTCTAAAACAGCGGACAGTCGTTGAGAACCTAGCACAACACATCCGCAACATGAGAAACTTCGAAAAACTCAAAAAAGTAATGAAGTAACTCGAAAACCTCTAAAACAGCGGAGAGTAGTTGAGAACCCAGCACAATCCATATGCACCAGAACAAACTTCGAAAAACTCAAAAAAGTAAAAAAATATCTCAAAATCTTCTGAAACAGCGGAGATTAGTTTAGTGCGAAGCACAACCCATATGCACTAGGAGAAAGTTCGAAAACCTCAAAAAAGTATAGAAATAACTCGAAATCTTCTGAAACAGCGTAGAGTAGTGTAGAACCCAGCACAACACATATACACCAGGAGAAACTTCGAAAAACTCAAAAAAGTAATGACATAACTCGAAAACCTCTAAAACAGCGAAGAGTAGTTGAGAACCCAGCACAACACATACGCAACATGAGAAACTTCGAAAAACTCAAAAAAGTAATGAAGTAACTCAAAAACCTCTGAAAGAGAGCAGAGTAGTTTAGAACCCAGCACAACACATAGGCACCAGGAGAAACTTCTAAAAACTCAAAAAAGTAAAAAAACAACTCAAATTCTTCTGAAACTGCGGAGAGTAGTGTAGTTAAGCAGCACAACACATACGCAACATGAGAAACTTCGAAAAACTCAAATAAGTAATGACATAACTCGAAAACCTCTAAAACAGCGGAGAGTAGTTGAGAACCCAGCACAATCCATATGCACCAGGAGAAACTTCAAAAAACTCAAAAAAGTAAAAAAATATCTCAAAATCTTCTGAAACAGCGGAGAGTAGTTTAGTGCCAAGCACAACCCATATGCACTAGGAGAAAGTTCGAAAACCTCAAAAAAGTATAGAAATAACTCGAAATCTTCTGAAACAGCGTAGAGTAGTGTAGAACCTAGCACAACACATATACACCAGGAGAAACATCGAAAAACTCAAAAAAGTAATGAAATAACTCGAAAACCTCTAAAACAGCGGACAGTCGTTGAGAACCTAGCACAACACATCCGCAAAATGGGAAACTTCGAAAAGCTCAAAAAAGTAATGGAATAACTCAAAAACCTCTGAAACAGCGCAGAGTAGTTTACAACCCAGCACAACATATAGCCACCAGAACAAACTTCGAAAAACTCAAAAAAGTAAAAAAATATCTCAAAATCTTCTGAAACAGCGGAGAGTAGTTTAGTGCCAAGCACAACCCATATGCACTAGGTGAAAGTTCGAAAACCTCAAAAAAGTATAGAAATAACTCGAAATCTTCTGAAACAGCGTAGCGTAGTGTAGAACCCAAAACAACACATATACACCAGGAGAAACTTCGAAAAACTCAAAAAAGTAATGAAATAACTCGAAAACCTCTAAAACAGCGGACAGTCGTTGAGAACCTAGCACAACACATCGGCAAAATGAGAAACTTCGAAAAAATCAAAAAAGTAATGAAATAACCCGAAAACCTCAAAAACAGCGGGGAGTAGTTGAGAACCCAGCACAACACATACGCAACTTGAGAAACTTCGAAAAACTCAAAAAAGTAATGACATAACTCGAAAACCTCTAAAACAGCGAAGAGTAGTTGAGAACCCAGCACAACACATACGCAACATGAGAAACTTCGAAAAACTCAAAAAAGTAATGACATAACTCGAAAACCTCTAAAAGAGCGAAGAGTAGTTGAGAACCCAGCACAACACAGGAGAAACTTCTAAAAACTCAAAAAAGTAAAAAAACAACTCAAATTCTTATGAAACTGCGGAGAGTAGTGTAGTTAAGCAGCACAACACATACGCAAGATGAGAACCTTCGAAAAACTCAAATAAGTAATGACATAACTCCAAAACCTCTAAAACAGCGGAGAGTAGTTGAGAACCCAGCACAATCCATATGCACCAGGAGAAACTTCGAAAAACTCAAAAAAGTAATGGAATAACTCAAAAACCTCTGAAACAGCGCAGAGTAGTTTACAACCCAGCACAACATATAGCCACCAGAGCAAACTTCGAAAAACTCAAAAAAGTAAAAAAATATCTCAAAATCTTCTGAAACAGCGGAGAGTAGTTTAGTGATAAACACAACCCATATGCACTAGGAGAAAGTTCGAAAACCTCAAAAAAGTATAGAAATAACTCGAAATCTTCTGAAACAGCGTAGAGTAGTGTAGAACCCAGCACAACACATATACACCAGGAGAAACTTCGAAAAACTCAAAAAAGTAATGAAATAACTCGAAAACCTCTAAAACAGCGAAGAGTAGTTGAGAACCCAGCACAACACATACGCAACATGAGAAACTTCGAAAAACTCAAAAAAGTAATGAAGTAACTCAAAAACCTCTGAAACAGAGCAGAATAGTTTAGAACCCAGCACAACACATAGGCACCAGGAGAAACTTCTAAAAACTCAAAAAAGTAAAAAAACAACTCAAATTCTTATGAAACTGCGGAGAGTAGTGTAGTTAAGCAGCACAACACATACGCAAGATGAGAACCTTCGAAAAACTCAAATAAGTAATGACATAACTCGAAAACCTCTAAAACAGCGGAGAGTAGTTGAGAACCCAGCACAATCCATATGCACCAGGAGAAACTTCGAAAAACTCAAAAAAGTAATGGAATAACTCAAAAACCTCTGAAACAGCGCAGAGTAGTTTACAACCCAGCACAACATATAGCCACCAGAACAAACTTCGAAAAACTCAAAAAAGTAAAAAAATATCTCAAAATCTTCTGAAACAGCGGAGATTAGTTTAGTGCGATGCACAACCCATATGCACTAGGAGAAAGTTCGAAAACCTCAAAAAAGTATAGTAATAACTCGAAATCTTCTGAGACAGCGTAGAGTAGTGTAGAACCCAGCACAACACATATACACCAGGAGAAACTTCGAAAAACTCAAAAAAGTAATGACATAACTCGAAAACCTCTAAAACAGCGAGGAGTAGTTGAGAACCCAGCACAATCCATATGCACCAGGAGAAACTTCGAAAAACTCAAAAAAGTAATGGAATAACTCAAAAACCTCTGAAACAGCGCAGAGTAGTTTACAACCCAGCACAACATATAGCCACCAGAACAAACTTCGAAAAACTCAAAAAAGTAAAAAAATATCTCAAAATCTTCTGAAACAGCGGAGATTAGTTTAGTGCGATGCTCAACCCATATGCACTAGGAGAAAGTTCGAAAACCTCAAAAAAGTATAGTAATAACTCGAAATCTTCTGAGACAGCGTAGAGTAGTGTAGAACCCAGCACAACACATATACACCAGGAGAAACTTCGAAAAACTCAAAAACAGCGGAGAGTAGTTGAGAACCAAGCACAACACATACGCAACTTGAGAAACTTCGAAAAACCCAAAAAAGTAATGACATAACTCGAAAACCTCTAAAACAGCGAAGAGTAGTTGAGAACCCAGCACAACACATACGCAACATGAGAAACTTCGAAAAACTCAAAAAAGTAATGAAGTAACTCAAAAACCTCTGAAACAGAGCAGAATAGTTTAAAACCCAACACAACACACAGGCACCAGGAGAAACTTCTAAAAACTCAAAAAAGTAAAAAAACAACTCAAAATCTTCTGAAACTGCGGAGAGTAGTGTAGTTAAGCAGCACAACACGTACGCAACATGAGAACCTTCGAAAAACTCAAATAAGTAATGACATAACTCGAAAACCTCTAAAACAGCGGACAGTTGTTGAGAACCTAGCACAACACATCCGCAAAATGAGAAACTTCGAAAAACTCAAAAAAGTAATGAAATAACTCGAAAACCTCTAAAACAGCGGACAGTCGTTGAGAACCTAGCACAACACATACGCAACATGAGAAACTTCGAAAAACTCAAAAAAGTAATGAAGTAACTCAAAAACCTCTGAAACAGAGCAGAGTAGTTTAGAACCCAGCACAACACATAGGCACCAGGAGAAACTTCTAAAAACTCAAAAAAGTAAAAAAACAACTCATATTCTTCTGAAACTGCGGAGAGTAGTGTAGTTAAGCAGCACAACACATACGCAACATGAGAACCTTCGAAAAACTCAAATAAGTAATGACATAACTCGAAAACCTCTAAAACAGCGGAGAGTAGTTGAGAACCCAGCACAATCCATATGCACCAGGAGAAACTTCGAAAAACTCAAAAAAGTAATGGAATAACTCAAAAACCTCTGAAACAGCGCAGAGTAGTTTACAACCCAGCACAACATATAGCCACCAGAACAAACTTCGAAAAACTCAAAAAAGTAAAAAAATATCTCAAAATCTTCTGAAACAGCGGAGAGTAGTTTAGTGCCAAGCACAACCCATATGCACTAGGAGAAAGTTCGAAAACCTCAAAAAAGTAAAAAAACAACTCAAATTCTTATGAAACTGCGGAGAGTAGTGTAGTTAAGCAGCACAACACATACGCAACATGAGAACCTTCGAAAAACTCAAATAAGTAATGACATAACTCGAAAACCTCTAAAACAGCGGAGAGTAGTTGAGAACCCAGCACAATCCATATGCACCAGGAGAAACTTCGAAAAACTCAAAAAAGTAATGGAATAACTCAAAAACTTCTGAAACAGCGCAGAGTAGTTTACAACCCAGCACAACATATAGCCACCAGAACAAACTTCGAAAAACTCAAAAAAGTAAAAAAAATCTCAAAATCTTCTGAAACAGCGGAGAGTAGTTTAGTGCCAAGCACAACCCATATGCACTAGGAGAAAGTTCGAAAACCTCAAAAAAGTATAGAAATAACTCGAAATCTTCTGAAACAGCGTAGAGTAGTGTAGAACCCAGCACAACACATATACACCAGGAGAAACTTCGAAAAACTCAAAAAAGTAATGAAATAACTCGAAAACCTCAAAAACAGCGGAGAGTAGTTGAGAACCAAGCACAACACATACGCAACTTGAGAAACTTCGAAAAACTCAAAAAAGTAATGACATAACTCGAAAACCTCTAAAACAGCGAGGAGTAGTTGAGAACCCAGGACAACACATACGCAACATGAGAAACTTCGAAAAACTCAAAAAAGTAATGAAGTAACTCAAAAACCTCTGAAACAGAGCAGAATAGTTTAGAACCCAGCACAACACATAGGCACCAGGAGAAACTTCTAAAAACTCAAAAAAGTAAAAAAACAACTCAAATTCTTATGAAACTGCGGAGAGTAGTGTAGTTAAGCAGCACAACACATACGCAAGATGAGAACCTTCGAAAAACTCAAATAAGTAATGACATAACTCGAAAACCTCTAAAACAGCGGAGAGTAGTTGAGAACCCAGCACAATCCATATGCACCAGGAGAAACTTCGAAAAACTCAAAAAAGTAATGGAATAACTCAAAAACCTCTGAAACAGCGCAGAGTAGTTCACAACCCAGCACAACATATAGCCACCAGAGCAAACTTCGAAAAACTCAAAAAAGTAAAAAAATATCTCAAAATCTTCTGAAACAGCGGAGAGTAGTTTAGTGATAAACACAACCCATATGCACTAGGAGAAAGTTCGAAAACCTCAAAAAAGTATAGAAATAACTCGAAATCTTCTGAAACAGCGTAGAGTAGTGTAGAACCCAGCACAACACATATACACCAGGAGAAACTTCGAAAAACTCAAAAAAGTAATGAAATAACTCGAAAACCTCTAAAACAGCGAAGAGTAGTTGAGAACCCAGCACAACACATACGCAACATGAGAAACTTCGAAAAACTCAAAAAAGTAATGATGTAACTCAAAAACCTCTGAAACAGAGCAGAATAGTTTAGAACCCAGCACAACACATAGGCACCAGGAGAAACTTCTAAAAACTCAAAAAAGTAAAAAAACAACTCAAATTCTTATGAAACTGCGGAGAGTAGTGTAGTTAAGCAGCACAACACATACGCAAGATGAGAACCTTCGAAAAACTCAAATAAGTAATGACATAACTCGAAAACCTCTAAAACAGCGGAGAGTAGTTGAGAACCCAGCACAATCCATATGCACCAGGAGAAACTTCGAAAAACTCAAAAAAGTAATGGAATAACTCAAAAACCTCTGAAACAGCGCAGAGTAGTTTACAACCCAGCACAACATATAGCCACCAGAACAAACTTCGAAATACTCAAAAAAGTAAAAAAATATCTCAAAATCTTCTGAAACAGCGGAGATTAGTTTAGTGCGATGCACAACCCATATGCACTAGGAGAAAGTTCGAAAACCTCAAAAAAGTATAGTAATAACTCGAAATCTTCTGAGACAGCGTAGAGTAGTGTAGAACCCAGCACAACACATATACACCAGGAGAAACTTCGAAAAACTCAAAAAAGTAATGACATAACTCGAAAACCTCTAAAACAGCGAGGAGTAGTTGAGAACCCAGCACAATCCATATGCACCAGGAGAAACTTCGAAAAACTCAAAAAAGTAATGGAATAACTCAAAAACCTCTGAAACAGCGCAGAGTAGTTTACAACCCAGCACAACATATAGCCACCAGAACAAACTTCGAAAAACTCAAAAAAGTAAAAAAATATCTCAAAATCTTCTGAAACAGCGGAGAGTAGTTTAGTGCCAAGCACAACCCATATGCACTAGGTGAAAGTTCGAAAACCTCAAAAAAGTATAGAAATAACTCGAAATCTTCTGAAACAGCGTAGCGTAGTGTAGAACCCAAAACAACACATATACACCAGGAGAAACTTCGAAAAACTCAAAAAAGTAATGAAATAACTCGAAAACCTCTAAAACAGCGGACAGTCGTTGAGAACCTAGCACAACGCATCCGTAAAATGAGAAACTTCGAAAAACTCAAAAAAGTAATGAAATAACTCGAAAACCTCAAAAACAGCGGGGAGTAGTTGAGAACCCAGCACAACACATACGCAACTTGAGAAACTTCGAAAAACTCAAAAAAGTAATGACATAACTCGAAAACCTCTAAAACAGCGAAGAGTAGTTGAGAACCCAGCACAACACATAGGCACCAGGAGAAACTTCTAAAAACTCAAAAAAGTAAAAAAACAACTCAAATTCTTATGAAACTGCGGAGAGTAGTGTAGTTAAGCAGCACAACACAAACGCAACATGAGAACCTTCGAAAAACTCAAATAAGTAATGACATAACTCGAAAACCTCTAAAACAGCGGAGAGTAGTTGAGAACCCAGCACAATCCATATGCACCAGGAGAAACTTCGAAAAACTCAAAAAAGTAATGGAATAACTCAAAAACCTCTGAAACAGCGCAGAGTAGTTTACAACCCAGCACAACATATAGCCACCAGAACAAACTTCGAAAAACTCAAAAAAGTAAAAAAATATCTCAAAATCTTCTGAAACAGCGGAGAGTAGTTTAGTGCCAAGCACAACCCATATGCACTAGGAGAAAGTTCGAAAACCTCAAAAAAGTATAGAAATAACTCGAAATCTTTTGAGACAGCGTACAGTAGTGTAGAACCCAGCACAACACATATACACCAGGAGAAACTTCGAAAAACTCAAAAAAGTAATGAAATAACTCGAAAACCTCTAAAACAGCGGACAGTCGTTGAGAACCTAGCACAACACATCCGCAACATGAGAAACTTCGAAAAACTCAAAAAAGTAATGAAGTAACTCGAAAACCTCTAAAACAGCGGAGAGTAGTTGAGAACCCAGCACAATCCATATGCACCAGAACAAACTTCGAAAAACTCAAAAAAGTAAAAAAATATCTCAAAATCTTCTGAAACAGCGGAGATTAGTTTAGTGCGAAGCACAACCCATATGCACTAGGAGAAAGTTCGAAAACCTCAAAAAAGTATAGAAATAACTCGAAATCTTCTGAAACAGCGTAGAGTAGTGTAGAACCCAGCACAACACATATACACCAGGAGAAACTTCGAAAAACTCAAAAAAGTAATGACATAACTCTAAAACCTCTAAAACAGCGAAGAGTAGTTGAGAACCCAGCACAACACATACGCAACATGAGAAACTTCGAAAAAAAGCAATGAAGTAACTTAAAAACCTCTGAAACAGAGCAGAGTAGTTTAGAACCCAGCACAGCACATAGGCACCAGGAGAAACTTCTAAAAATTCAAAAAAGTAAAAAAACAACTCAAATTCTTCTGAAACTGCGGAGAGTAGTGTAGTTAAGCAGCACAACACATACGCAACATGAGAAACTTCGAAAAACTCAAATAAGTAATGACATAACTCGAAAACCTCTAAAACAGCGGAGAGTAGTTGAGAACCCAGCACAATCCATATGCACCAGGAGAAACTTCAAAAAACTCAAAAAAGTAAAAAAATATCTCAAAATCTTCTGAAACAGCGGAGAGTAGTTTAGTGCCAAGCACAACCCATATGCACTAGGAGAAAGTTCGAAAACCTCAAAAAAGTATAGAAATAACTCGAAATCTTCTGAAACAGCGTAGAGTAGTGTAGAACCTAGCACAACACATATACACCAGGAGAAACATCGAAAAACTCAAAAAAGTAATGAAATAACTCGAAAACCTCTAAAACAGCGGACAGTCGTTGAGAACCTAGCACAACACATCCGCAAAATGGGAAACTTCGAAAAGCTCAAAAAAGTAATGGAATAACTCAAAAACCTCTGAAACAGCGCAGAGTAGTTTACAACCCAGCACAACATATAGCCACCAGAACAAACTTCGAAAAACTCAAAAAAGTAAAAAAATATCTCAAAATCTTCTGAAACAGCGGAGAGTAGTTTAGTGCCAAGCACAACCCATATGCACTAGGTGAAAGTTCGAAAACCTCAAAAAAGTATAGAAATAACTCGAAATCTTCTGAAACAGCGTAGCGTAGTGTAGAACCCAAAACAACACATATACACCAGGAGAAACTTCGAAAAACTCAAAAAAGTAATGAAATAACTCGAAAACCTCTAAAACAGCGGACAGTCGTTGAGAACCTAGCACAACACATCGGCAAAATGAGAAACTTCGAAAAAATCAAAAAAGTAATGAAATAACCCGAAAACCTCAAAAACAGCGGGGAGTAGTTGAGAACCCAGCACAACACATACGCAACTTGAGAAACTTCGAAAAACTCAAAAAAGTAATGACATAACTCGAAAACCTCTAAAACAGCGGAGAGTAGTTGAGAACCCAGCACAATCCATATGCACCAGGAGAAACTTCGAAAAACTCAAAAAAGTAATGGAATAACTCAAAAACCTCTGAAACAGCGCAGAGTAGTTTACAACCCAGCACAACATATAGCCACCAGAACAAACTTCGAAAAACTCAAAAAAGTAAAAAAATATCTCAAAATCTTCTGAAACAGCGGAGAGTAGTTTAGTGCCAAGCACAACCCATATGCACTAGGAGAAAGTTCGAAAACCTCAAAAAAGTATAGAAATAACTCGAAATCTTCTGAGACAGCGTAGAGTAGTGTAGAACCCAGCACAACACATATACACCAGGAGAAACTTCGAAAAACTCAAAAAAGTAATGAAATAACTCGAAAACCTCTAAAACAGCGGACAGTCGTTGAGAACCTAGCACAACACATCCGCAACATGAGAAACTTCGAAAAACTCAAAAAAGTAATGAAGTAACTCGAAAACCTCTAAAACAGCGGAGAGTAGTTGAGAACCCAGCACAACACATACGCAACATGAGAAACTTCGAAAAAAAGCAATGAAGTAACTTAAAAACCTCTGAAACAGAGCAGAGTAGTTTAGAACCCAGCACAGCACATAGGCACCAGGAGAAACTTCTAAAAATTCAAAAAAGTAAAAAAACAACTCAAATTCTTCTGAAACTGCGGAGAGTAGTGTAGTTAAGCAGCACAACACATACGCAACATGAGAAACTTCGAAAAACTCAAATAAGTAATGACATAACTCGAAAACCTCTAAAACAGCGGAGAGTAGTTGAGAACCCAGCACAATCCATATGCACCAGGAGAAACTTCAAAAAACTCAAAAAAGTAAAAAAATATCTCAAAATCTTCTGAAACAGCGGAGAGTAGTTTAGTGCCAAGCACAACCCATATGCACTAGGAGAAAGTTCGAAAACCTCAAAAAAGTATAGAAATAACTCGAAATCTTCTGAAACAGCGTAGAGTAGTGTAGAACCTAGCACAACACATATACACCAGGAGAAACATCGAAAAACTCAAAAAAGTAATGAAATAACTCGAAAACCTCTAAAACAGCGGACAGTCGTTGAGAACCTAGCACAACACATCCGCAAAATGGGAAACTTCGAAAAGCTCAAAAAAGTAATGGAATAACTCAAAAACCTCTGAAACAGCGCAGAGTAGTTTACAACCCAGCACAACATATAGCCACCAGAACAAACTTCGAAAAACTCAAAAAAGTAAAAAAATATCTCAAAATCTTCTGAAACAGCGGAGAGTAGTTTAGTGCCAAGCACAACCCATATGCACTAGGTGAAAGTTCGAAAACCTCAAAAAAGTATAGAAATAACTCGAAATCTTCTGAAACAGCGTAGCGTAGTGTAGAACCCAAAACAACACATATACACCAGGAGAAACTTCGAAAAACTCAAAAAAGTAATGAAATAACTCGAAAACCTCTAAAACAGCGGACAGTCGTTGAGAACCTAGCACAACACATCGGCAAAATGAGAAACTTCGAAAAAATCAAAAAAGTAATGAAATAACCCGAAAACCTCAAAAACAGCGGGGAGTAGTTGAGAACCCAGCACAACACATACGCAACTTGAGAAACTTCGAAAAACTCAAAAAAGTAATGACATAACTCGAAAACCTCTAAAACAGCGGAGAGTAGTTGAGAACCCAGCACAATCCATATGCACCAGGAGAAACTTCGAAAAACTCAAAAAAGTAATGGAATAACTCAAAAACCTCTGAAACAGCGCAGAGTAGTTTACAACCCAGCACAACATATAGCCACCAGAACAAACTTCGAAAAACTCCAAAAAGTAAAAAAATATCTCAAAATCTTCTGAAACAGCGGAGAGTAGTTTAGTGCCAAGCACAACCCATATGCACTAGGAGAAAGTTCGAAAACCTCAAAAAAGTATAGAAATAACTCGAAATCTTCTGAGACAGCGTAGAGTAGTGTAGAACCCAGCACAACACATATACACCAGGAGAAACTTCGAAAAACTCAAAAAAGTAATGAAATAACTCGAAAACCTCTAAAACAGCGGACAGTCGTTGAGAACCTAGCACAACACATCCGCAACATGAGAAACTTCGAAAAACTCAAAAAAGTAATGAAGTAACTCGAAAACCTCTAAAACAGCGGAGAGTAGTTGAGAACCCAGCACAACACATACGCAACATGAGAAACTTCGAAAAAAAGCAATGAAGTAACTTAAAAACCTCTGAAACAGAGCAGAGTAGTTTAGAACCCAGCACAGCACATAGGCACCAGGAGAAACTTCTAAAAATTCAAAAAAGTAAAAAAACAACTCAAATTCTTCTGAAACTGCGGAGAGTAGTGTAGTTAAGCAGCACAACACATACGCAACATGAGAAACTTCGAAAAACTCAAATAAGTAATGACATAACTCGAAAACCTCTAAAACAGCGGAGAGTAGTTGAGAACCCAGCACAATCCATATGCACCAGGAGAAACTTCAAAAAACTCAAAAAAGTAAAAAAATATCTCAAAATCTTCTGAAACAGCGGAGAGTAGTTTAGTGCCAAGCACAACCCATATGCACTAGGAGAAAGTTCGAAAACCTCAAAAAAGTATAGAAATAACTCGAAATCTTCTGAAACAGCGTAGAGTAGTGTAGAACCTAGCACAACACATATACACCAGGAGAAACATCGAAAAACTCAAAAAAGTAATGAAATAACTCGAAAACCTCTAAAACAGCGGACAGTCGTTGAGAACCTAGCACAACACATCCGCAAAATGGGAAACTTCGAAAAGCTCAAAAAAGTAATGGAATAACTCAAAAACCTCTGAAACAGCGCAGAGTAGTTTACAACCCAGCACAACATATAGCCACCAGAACAAACTTCGAAAAACTCAAAAAAGTAAAAAAATATCTCAAAATCTTCTGAAACAGCGGAGAGTAGTTTAGTGCCAAGCACAACCCATATGCACTAGGTGAAAGTTCGAAAACCTCAAAAAAGTATAGAAATAACTCGAAATCTTCTGAAACAGCGTAGCGTAGTGTAGAACCCAAAACAACACATATACACCAGGAGAAACTTCGAAAAACTCAAAAAAGTAATGAAATAACTCGAAAACCTCTAAAACAGCGGACAGTCGTTGAGAACCTAGCACAACACATCGGCAAAATGAGAAACTTCGAAAAAATCAAAAAAGTAATGAAATAACCCGAAAACCTCAAAAACAGCGGGGAGTAGTTGAGAACCCAGCACAACACATACGCAACTTGAGAAACTTCGAAAAACTCAAAAAAGTAATGACATAACTCGAAAACCTCTAAAACAGCGGAGAGTAGTTGAGAACCCAGCACAATCCATATGCACCAGGAGAAACTTCGAAAAACTCAAAAAAGTAATGGAATAACTCAAAAACCTCTGAAACAGCGCAGAGTAGTTTACAACCCAGCACAACATATAGCCACCAGAACAAACTTCGAAAAACTCCAAAAAGTAAAAAAATATCTCAAAATCTTCTGAAACAGCGGAGAGTAGTTTAGTGCCAAGCACAACCCATATGCACTAGGAGAAAGTTCGAAAACCTCAAAAAAGTATAGAAATAACTCGAAATCTTCTGAGACAGCGTAGAGTAGTGTAGAACCCAGCACAACACATATACACCAGGAGAAACTTCGAAAAACTCAAAAAAGTAATGAAATAACTCGAAAACCTCTAAAACAGCGGACAGTCGTTGAGAACCTAGCACAACACATCCGCAACATGAGAAACTTCGAAAAACTCAAAAAAGTAATGAAGTAACTCGAAAACCTCTAAAACAGCGGAGAGTAGTTGAGAACCCAGCACAATCCATATGCACCAGAACAAACTTCGAAAAACTCAAAAAAGTAAAAAAATATCTCCAAATCTTCTGAAACAGCGGAGATTAGTTTAGTGCGAAGCACAACCCATATGCACCAGGAGAAAATTCGAAAAACTCAAAAAAGTAATGAAATAACTCGAAAACCTCAAAAACAGCGGGGAGTAATTGAGAACCCAGCACAACACATACGCAACTTGAGAAACTTCGAAAAACTCAAAAAAGTAATGAAGTAACTCAAAAACCTCTGAAACAGAGCAGAGTAGTTTAGAACCCAGCACAACACATAGGCACCAGGAGAAACTTCTAAAAACTCCAAAAAGTAAAAAAACAACTCAAATTCTTCTGAAACTGCGGAGAGTAGTGTAGTTAAGCAGCACAACACATACGCAACATGAGAACCTTCGAAAAACTCAAATAAGTAATGACATAACTCGAAATCTTCTGAAACAGCGTAGAGTAGTGTAGAACCTAGCACAACACATATACACCAGGAGAAACTTCGAAAAACTCAAAAAAGTAATGAAATAACTCGAAAACCTCTAAAACAGCGAACAGTCGTTGAGAACCTAGCACAACACATCCGCAAAATGAGAAACTTCGAAAAACTCAAAAAAGTAATGGAATAACTCAAAAACCTCTGAAACAGCGCAGAGTAGTTTACAACCCAGCACAACATATAGCCACCAGAACAAACTTCGAAAAACTCAAAAAAGTAAAAAAATATCTCAAAATCTTCTGAAACAGCGGAGAGTAGTTTAGTGCCAAGCACAACCCATATGCACTAGGTGAAAGTTCGAAAGCCTCAAAAAAGTATAGAAATAACTCGAAATCTTCTGAAACAGCGTAGCGTAGTGTAGAACCCAAAACAACACATATACACCAGGAGAAACTTCGAAAAACTCAAAAAAGTAATGAAATAACTCGAAAACCTCTAAAACAGCGGACAGTCGTTGAGAACCTAGCACAACACATCCGTAAAATGAGAAACTTCGAAAAACTCAAAAAAGTAATGAAATAACTCGAAAACCTCAAAAACAGCGGGGAGTAGTTGAGAACCCAGCACAACACATACGCAACTTGAGAAACTTCGAAAAACTCAACAAAGTAATGACATAACTCGAAAACCTCTAAAACAGCGAAGAGTAGTTGAGAACCCAGCACAACACATAGGCACCAGGAGAAACTTCTAAAAACTCAAAAAAGTAAAAAAACAACTCAAATTCTTATGAAACTGCGGAGAGTAGTGTAGTTAAGCAGCACAACACATACGCAACATGAGAACCTTCGAAAAACTCAAAGAAGTAATGACATAACTCGAAAACCTCTAAAACAGCGGAGAGTAGTTGAGAACCCAGCACAACACATATACACCAGGAGAAACTTCGAAAAACTCAAAAAAGTAATGAAATAACTCGAAAACCTCTAAAACAGCGGAGAGTAGTTGAGAACCCAGCACAACACATACGCAACATGAGAAACTTCGAAAAACTCAAAAAAGTAATGAAGTAACTCAAAAACCTCTGAAACAGAGCAGAGTAGTTTAGAACCCAGCACAACACATAGGCACCAGGAGAAACTTCTAAAAACTCAAAAAAGTAAAAAAACAACTCAAATTCTTATGAAACTGCGGACAGTCGTTGAGAACCTAGCACAACACATACGCAACATGAGAAACTTCGAAAAACTCAAAAAAGTAAAAAAATATCTCAAAATCTTCTGAAACAGCGGAGAGTAGTTTAGTGCCAAGCACAACCCATATGCACTAGGTGAAAGTTCGAAAACCTCAAAAAAGTATAGAAATAACTCGAAATCTTCTGAAACAGCGTAGCGTAGTGTAGAACCCAAAACAACACATATACACCAGGAGAAACTTCGAAAAACTCAAAAAAGTAATGAAATAACTCGAAAACCTCTAAAACAGCGGACAGTCGTTGAGAACCTAGCACAACGCATCCGTAAAATGAGAAACTTCGAAAAACTCAAAAAAGTAATGAAATAACTCGAAAACCTCAAAAACAGCGGGGAGTAGTTGAGAACCCAGCACAACACATACGCAACTTGAGAAACTTCGAAAAACTCAAAAAAGTAATGACATAACTCGAAAACCTCTAAAACAGCGAAGAGTAGTTGAGAACCCAGCACAACACATAGGCACCAGGAGAAACTTCTAAAAACTCAAAAAAGTAAAAAAACAACTCAAATTCTTATGAAACTGCGGAGAGTAGTGTAGTTAAGCAGCACAACACAAACGCAACATGAGAACCTTCGAAAAACTCAAATAAGTAATGACATAACTCGAAAACCTCTAAAACAGCGAAGAGTAGTTGAGAACCCAGCACAACACATACGCAACATGAGAAACTTCGAAAAACTCAAAAAAGTAATGACATAACTCGAAAACCTCTAAAACAGCGAAGAGTAGTTGAGAACCCAGCACAACAGAGGAGAAACTTCTAAAAACTCAAAAAAGTAAAAAAACAACTCAAATTCTTATGAAACTGCGGAGAGTAGTGTAGTTAAGCAGCACAACACAAACGCAACATGAGAACCTTCGAAAAACTCAAATAAGTAATGGAATAACTCAAAAACCTCTGAAACAGCGCAGAGTAGTTTACAACCCAGCACAACATATAGCCACCAGAACAAACTTCGAAAAACTCAAAAAAGTAAAAAAATATCTCAAAATCTTCTGAAACAGCGGAGAGTAGTTTAGTGCCAAGCACAACCCATATGCACTAGGTGAAAGTTCGAAAGCCTCAAAAAAGTATAGAAATAACTCGAAATCTTCTGAAACAGCGTAGCGTAGTGTAGAACCCAAAACAACACATATACACCAGGAGAAACTTCGAAAAACTCAAAAAAGTAATGAAATAACTCGAAAACCTCAAAAACAGCGGGGAGTAGTTGAGAACCCAGCACAACACATACGCAACTTGAGAAACTTCGAAAAACTCAACAAAGTAATGACATAACTCGAAAACCTCTAAAACAGCGAAGAGTAGTTGAGAACCCAGCACAACACATAGGCACCAGGAGAAACTTCTAAAAACTCAAAAAAGTAAAAAAACAACTCAAATTCTTATGAAACTGCGGAGAGTAGTGTAGTTAAGCAGCACAACACAAACGCAACATGAGAACCTTCGAAAAACTCAAATAAGTAATGACATAACTCGAAAACCTCTAAAACAGCGGAGAGTAGTTGAGAACCCAGCACAATCCATATGCACCAGGAGAAACTTCGAAAAACTCAAAAAAGTAATGGAATAACTCAAAAACCTCTGAAACAGCGCAGAGTAGTTTACAACCCAGCACAACATATAGCCACCAGAACAAACTTCGAAAAACTCAAAAAAGTAAAAAAATATCTCAAAATCTTCTGAAACAGCGGAGAGTAGTTTAGTGCCAAGCACAACCCATATGCACTAGGTGAAAGTTCGAAAACCTCAAAAAAGTATAGAAATAACTCGAAATCTTCTGAAACAGCGTAGCGTAGTGTAGAACCGAAAACAACACATATACACCAGGAGAAACTTCGAAAAACTCAAAAAAGTAATGAAATAACTCGAAAACCTCTAAAACAGCGGACAGTCGTTGAGAACCGAGCACAACACATCCGTAAAATGAGAAACTTCGAAAAACTCAAAAAAGTAATGAAATAACTCGAAAACCTCAAAAACAGCGGGGAGTAGTTGAGAACCCAGCACAACACATACGCAACTTGAGAAACTTCGAAAACTCAAAAAAGTAATGACATAACTCGAAAACCTCTAAAACAGCGAAGAGTAGTTGAGAACCCAGCACAACACATAGGCACCAGGAGAAACTTCTAAAAACTCAAAAAAGTAAAAAAACAACTCAAATTCTTATGAAACTGCGGAGAGTAGTGTAGTTAAGCAGCACAACACAAACGCAACATGAGAACCTTCGAAAAACTCAAATAAGTAATGACATAACTGGAAAACCTCTAAAACAGCGGAGAGTAGTTGAGATCCCAGCACAATCCATATGCACCAGGAGAAACTTCGAAAAACTCAAAAAAGTAATGGAATAACTCAAAAACCTCTGAAACAGCGCAGAGTAGTTTACAACCCAGCACAACATATAGCCACCAGAACAAACTTCGAAAAACTCAAAAAAGTAAAAAAAAATCTCAAAATCTTCTGAAACAGCGGAGAGTAGTTTAGTGCCAAGCACAACCCATATGCACTAGGTGAAAGTTCGAAAACCTCAAAAAAGTATAGAAATAACTCGAAATCTTCTGAAACAGCGTAGAGTAGTGTAGAACCTAGCACAACACATATACACCAGGAGAAACTTCGAAAAACTCAAAAAAGTAATGACATAACTCGAAAACCTCTAAAACAGCGAACAGTCGTTGAGAACCTAGCACAACACATCCGCAAAATGAGAAACTTCGAAAAACTCAAAAAAGTAATGGAATAACTCAAAAACCTCTGAAACAGCGCAGAGTAGTTGAGAACCCAGCACAATCCATATGCACCAGAACAAACTTCGAAAAACTCAAAAAAGTAAAAAAATATCTCAAAATCTTCTGAAACAGCGGAGATTAGTTTAGTGCGAAGCACAACCCATATGCACTAGGAGAAAGTTCGAAAACCTCAAAAAAGTATAGAAATAACTCGAAATCTTCTGAAACAGCGTAGAGTAGTGTAGAACCCAGCACAACACATATACACCAGGAGAAACTTCGAAAAACTCAAAAAAGTAATGACATAACTCTAAAACCTCTAAAACAGCGAAGAGTAGTTGAGAACCCAGCACAACACATACGCAACATGAGAAACTTCGAAAAACTCAAAAAAGTAATGAAGTAACTCAAAAACCTCTGAAACAGAGCAGAGTAGTTTAGAACCCAGCACAACACATAGGCACCAGGAGAAACTTCTAAAAACTCAAAAAAGTAAAAAAACAACTCAAATTCTTCTGAAACTGCGGAGAGTAGTGTAGTTAAGCAGCACAACACATACGCAACATGAGAAACTTCGAAAAACTCAAATAAGTAATGACATAACTCGAAAACCTCTAAAACAGCGGAGAGTAGTTGAGAACCCAGCACAATCCATATGCACCAGGAGAAACTTCAAAAAACTCAAAAAAGTAAAAAAATATCTCAAAATCTTCTGAAACAGCGGAGAGTAGTTTAGTGCCAAGCACAACCCATATGCACTAGGAGAAAGTTCGAAAACCTCAAAAAAGTATAGAAATAACTCGAAATCTTCTGAAACAGCGTAGAGTAGTGTAGAACCTAGCACAACACATATACACCAGGAGAAACATCGAAAAACTCAAAAAAGTAATGAAATAACTCGAAAACCTCTAAAACAGCGGACAGTCGTTGAGAACCTAGCACAACACATCCGCAAAATGGGAAACTTCGAAAAGCTCAAAAAAGTAATGGAATAACACAAAAACCTCTGAAACAGCGCAGAGTAGTTTACAACCCAGCACAACATATAGCCACCAGAACAAACTTCGAAAAACTCAAAAAAGTAAAAAAATATCTCAAAATCTTCTGAAACAGCGGAGAGTAGTTTAGTGCCAAGCACAACCCATATGCACTAGGTGAAAGTTCGAAAACCTCAAAAAAGTATAGAAATAACTCGAAATCTTCTGAAACAGCGTAGCGTAGTGTAGAACCCAAAACAACACATATACACCAGGAGAAACTTCGAAAAACTCAAAAAAGTAATGAAATAACTCGAAAACCTCTAAAACAGCGGGCAGTCGTTGAGAACCTAGCACAACACATCCACAAAATGAGAAACTTCGAAAAAGTCAAAAAAGTAATGAAATAACTCGAAAACCTCAAAAACAGCGGAGAGTAGTTGAGAACCCAGCACAACACATACGCAAGTTGAGAAACTTCGAAAAACTCAAAAAAGTAATGACATAACTCGAAAACCTCTAAAACAGCGAAGAGTAGTTGAGAACCCAGCACAATCCATATGCACCAGGAGAAACTTCGAAAAACTCAAAAAAGTAATGGAATAACTCAAAAACCTCTGAAACAGCGCAGAGTAGTTTACAACCCAGCACAACATATAGCCACCAGGACAAACTTCGAAAAACTCAAAAAAGTAAAAAAATATCTCAAAATCTTCTGAAACAGCGGAGAGTAGTTTAGTGCCAAGCACAACCCATATGCACTAGGAGAAAGTTCGAAAACCTCAAAAAAGTATAGAAATAACTCGAAATCTTCTGAAACAGCGTAGAGTAGTGTAGAACCCAGCACAACACATATACACCAGGAGAAACTTCGAAAAACTCAAAAAAGTAATGAAATAACTCGAAAACCTCTAAAACAGCGGACAGTCGTTGAGAACCTAGCACAACACATCCGCAAAATGAGAAACTTCGAAAAACTCAAAAAAGTAAAAAAATATCTCAAAATCTTCTGAAACAGCGGAGAGTGATTTAGTGCCAAGCACAACCCATATGCACCAGGAGAAACTTCGAAAAACTCACAAAAATAATGAATTAACTCGAAAACCTCTGAACCAGCGGACAGTCGTTGAGAACCTAGCACAACACATCCGCAAAATGAGAAACTTCGAAAAACTCAAAAAAGTAATGAAATAACTCGAAAACCTCAAAAACAGCGGAGAGTAGTTGAGAACCCAGCACAATCCATATGCACCAGGAGAAACTTCGAAAAACTCAAAAAAGTAATGGAATAACTCAAAAACCTCTGAAACAGCGCAGAGTAGTTTACAACCCAGCACAACATATAGCCACCAGAACAAACTTCGAAAAACTCAAAAAAGTAAAAAAATATCTCAAACTCTTCTGAAACAGCGGAGAGTAGTTTAGTGCCAAGCACAACCCATATGCACTAGGAGAAAGTTCGAAAACCTCAAAAAAGTATAGAAATAACTCGAAATCTTCTGAAACAGCGTAGAGTAGTGTAGAACCCAGCACAACACATATACACCAGGAGAAACTTCGAAAAACTCAAAAAAGTAATGAAATAACTCGAAAACCTCTAAAACAGCGGACAGACGTTGAGAACCTAGCACAACACATCCGCAAAATGAGAAACTTCGAAAAACTCAAAAAAGTAAAAAAATATCTCAAAATCTTCTGAAACAGCGGAGAGTAGTTTAGTGCCAAGCACAACCCATATGCACCAGGAGAAACTTCGAAAAACTCACAAAAATAATGAATTAACTCGAAAACTTCTAAACCAGCGGACAGTCGTTGAGAACCTAGCACAACACATCCGCAAAATGAGAAACTTCGAAAAACTCAAAAGAGTAATGAAATAACTCGAAAACCTCAAAAACAGCGGAGAGTAGTTGAGAACACAGCACAATCCATATGCACCAGGAGAAACTTCGAAAAACTCAAAAAAGTAATGGAATAACTCAAAAACCTCTGAAACAGCGCAGAGTAGTTTACAACCCAGCACAACATATAGGCACCAGAACAAACTTCGAAAAACTCAAAAAAGTAAAAAAATATCTCAAAATCTTCTGAAACAGCGGAGAGTAGTTTAGTGCCAAGCACAACCCATATGCACTAGGAGAAAGTTCGAAAACCTCAAAAAAGTATAGTAATAACTCGAAATCTTCTGAAACAGCGTAGAGTAGTGTAGAACCCAGCACAACACATATACACCAGGAGAAACTTCGAAAAACTGAAAAAAGTAATGAAATAACTCGAAAACCTCTAAAACAGCGGAGAGTAGTTGAGAACCCAGCACAACCCAGATGCACCAGGAGAAACTTCGAAAAACTCAAAAAAGTAATGACATAACTCGAAAACCTCTAAAACAGCGAACAGTAGTTGAGAACCCAGCACAACACATACGCAACATGCGAAACTTCGAAAAACTCAAAAAAGTAATGAAGTAACTCAAAAACCTCTGAAACAGAGCAGAGTAGTTTAAAACCCAGCACAACACATAGGCACCAGGAGAAATTTCTAAAAACTCATAAAAGTAAAAAAACAACTCAAATTCTTCTGAAACTGCGGAGAGTAGTGTAGTTAAGCAGCACAACACATACGCAACATGAGAACCTTCGAAAAACTCAAATAAGTAATGACATAACTCGAAAACCTCTAAAACAGCGGAGAGTAGTTGAGAACCCAGCACAATCCATATGCACCAGGAGAAACTTCGAAAAACTCAAAAAAGTAATGGAATAACTCAAAAACCTCTGAAACAGCGCAGAGTAGTTTACAACCCAGCACAACATATAGCCACCAGAACAAACTTCGAAAAACTCAAAAAAGTAAAAAAATATCTCAAAATCTTCTGAAACAGCGGAGAGTAGTTTAGTGCCAAGCACAACCCATATGCACCAGGAGAAAGTTCGAAAACCTCAAAAAAGTATAGAAATAACTCGAAATCTTCTGAAACAGCGTAGAGTAGTGTAGAACCCAGCACAACACATACACCAGGAGAAACTTCGAAAAACTCAAAAAAGTAATGAAATAACTCGAAAACCTCTAAAACAGCGGACAGTCGTTGAGAACCTAGCACAACACATCCGCAAAATGAGAAACTTCGAAAAACTCAAAAAAGTAATGAAATAACTCGAAAACCTCAAAAACAGCGGAGAGTAGTTGAGAACCCTGCACAACACATACGCAACTTGAGAAACTTCGAAAAACTCAAAAAAGTAATGACATAACTCGAAAACCTCTAAAACAGCGAAGAGTAGTTGAGAACCCAGCACAACAAATACGCAACATGAGAAACTTCGAAAAACTCAAAAAAGTAATGAAGTAACTCAAAAACCTCTGAAACAGAGCAGAGTAGTTTAGAACCCAGCACAACACATAGGCACCAGGAGAAACTTCTAAAAACTCAAAAAAGTAAAAAAACAACTCAAATTCTTCTGAAACTGCGGCGAATAGTGTAGTTAAGCAGCACAACACATACGCAACATGAGAACCTTCGAAAAACTCAAATAAGTAATGGAATAACTCGAAAACCTCTAAAACAGCGGAGAGTAGTTGAGAACCCAGCACAATCCATATGCACCAGGAGAAACTTCGAAAAACTCAAAAAAGTAATGGAATAACTCAATCACCTCTGAAAAAGCGCAGAGTAGTTTACAACCCAGCACAACATATAGCCACCAGAGCAAACTTCGAAAAACTCAAAAAAGTAAAAAAATATCTCAAAATCTTCTAAAACAGCGGAGAGTAGTTTAGTGCCAAGCACAACCCATATGCACTAGGAGAAAGTTCGAAAACCTCAAAAAAGTATAAAAATAACTCGAAATCTTCTGAAACAGCGTAGAGTAGTGCAGAACCCAGCACAACACATATGCACCAGGAGAAACTTCGAAAAACTCAAAAAAGTAATGAAATAACTCGAAAACCTCTAAAACAGCGGGCAGTCGTTGAGAACCTAGCACAACACATCCACAAAATGAGAAACTTCGAAAAAGTCAAAAAAGTAATGAAATAACTCGAAAACCTCAAAAACAGCGGAGAGTAGTTGAGAACCCAGCACAACACATACGCAACTTGAGAAACTTCGAAAAACTCAAAAAAGTAATGACATAACTCGAAAACCTCTAAAACAGCGAAGAGTAGTTGAGAACCCAGCACAACACATACGCAACTTGAGAAACTTCGAAAAACTCAAAAAAGTAATGACATAACTCGAAAACCTCTAAAACAGCGGAGAGTAGTTGAGAACCCAGCACAAGCCATATGCACCAGGAGAAACTTCGAAAAACTCAAAAAAGTAATGAAATAACTCAAAAACCTCTGAAACAGCGCAGAGTAGTTTACAACCCAGCACAACATATAGCCACCAGAACAAACTTCGAAAAACTCAAAAAAGTAAAAAAATATCTCAAAATCTTCTGAAACAGCGGAGAGTAGTTTAGTGCCAAGCACAACCCATATGCACTAGGAGAAAGTTCGAAAACCTCAAAAAAGTATAGAAATAACTCGAAATCTTCTGAGACAGCGTAGAGTAGTGCAGAACCCAGCACAACACATATACACCAGGAGAAACTTCGAAAAACTCAAAAAAGTAAAAAAATATCTCAAAATCTTCTGAAACAGCGGAAAGTAGTTTAGTGCCAAGCACAACCCATATGCACTAGGAGAAAGTTCAAAAACCTCAAAAAAGTATAGAAATAACTCGAAATCTTCTGAAACAGCGTAGAGTAGTGTAGAACCCAGCACAACACATAGGCACCAGGAGAAACTTCTAAAAACTCAAAAAAGTAAAAAAACAACTCAAATTCTTCTGAAACTGTGGAGAGTAGTGTCGTTAAGCAGCACAACACATACGCAACATGAGAACCTTCGAAAAACTCAAATAAGTAATGACATAACTCGAAAACCTCTAAAACAGCGGAGAGTAGTTGAGAACCCAGCACAATCCATATGCACCAGGAGAAACTTCGAAAAACTCAAAAAAGTAATGGAATAACTCAAAAACCTCTGAAACAGCGCAGAGTAGTTTACAACCCAGCACAACATATAGCCACCAGAACAAACTTCGAAAAACTCAAAAAAGTAAAAAAATATCTCAAAATCTTCTGAAACAGCGGAGAGTAGTTTAGTGCCAAGCACAACCCATATGCACTAGGAGAAAGTTCGAAAACCTCAAAAAAGTATAGAAATAACTCGAAATATTCTGAAACAGCGTAGAGTAGTGTAGAACCCAGCACAACACATATACACCAGGAGAAACTTCGAAAAACTCAAAAAAGTAATGACATAACTCGAAAACCTCTAAAAAAGCGGAGAGTAGTTGCGAACCCAGCACAACCCATATGCACCAGGAGAAACTTCGAAAAACTCAAAAAAGTAATGACATAACTCGAAAACCTCTAAAACAGCGAAGAGTAGTTGAGAACCCAGCACAACACATCCGCAAAATGAGAAACTTCGAAAAACTCAAAAAAGTAATGAAATAACTCGAAAACCTCTAAAACAGCAGACAGTCGTTGAGAACCTAGCACAACACATCCGCAAAATGAGAAACTTCGAAAAACTCAAAAAAGTAATGAAATAACTCGAAAACCTCAAAAACAGCGGAGAGTAGTTGAGAACCCAGCACAACACATACGCAACATGAGAAACTTCGAAAAACTCAAAAAAGTAATGACATAACTCGAAAACCTCTAAAACAGCGGAGAGTAGTTGAGAACCCAGCACAACCCAGATGCACCAGGAGAAACTTTGAAAAACTCAAAAAAGTAATGACATAACTCGAAAACCTCTAAAACAGCGAAGAGTAGTTTAGAACCCAGCACAACACATACGCAACATGAGAAACTTCGAAAAACTCAAAAAAGTAATGAAGTAACTCAAAAACCTCTGAAACAGAGCAGAGTAGTTTAGAACCCAGCACAACACATAGGCACCAGGAGAAACTTCTAAAAACTCAAAAAAGTAAAAAAACAACTCGAATTCTTCTGAAACTGCGGAGAGTAGTGTAGTTAAGCAGCACAACACATACGCAACATGAGAACCTTCGAAAAACTCAAATAAGTAATGACATAACTCGAAAACCTCTAAAACAGCGGAGAGTAGTTGAGAACCCAGCACAACATATAGCCACCAGAACAAACTTCGAAAAACTCAAAAAAGTAAAAAAATATCTCTAAATCTTCTGAAACAGCGGAGAGTAGTTTAGTGCCAAGCACCATCACACTGTACCCAGACACTGCTGTAATACTATACATCACACTGTATCCAGGCACCACAGTAATACTCACATCACACTGTACCGTGACAAAAAACAAATGCTCCCTATCATACTGTACCCAGACAACACACTAATACTCCATATTACACTGTACCCAGACACCACTAATACCCCCATCTCATTTTACCCAGACACCACACTAATACTCCCATCACACTGTACCCAGCCACCACATTAATACTCCCATCACACTGTACCTAGACACTGCAGTAATGCTCCTCATCACACTGCACCCAGACACCACACTAATACTCGCCATCACACTGTACCCAGACACCACACTAATACTCCCCATCACACTGTATCCAGACGCTGCAGTAATACTCCCCATCACATTGTACCCAGACACCTCGGTAATACTCCCCATCACACTGTCCCTGGGCACCACAGTAGTACTCCCCAGCACACCGTACCCAGACACCACACTAATACTCGCATCACACTGTAACCAGACACCGCAGTAATACTCACCATCACGCTGTTCACAAACACCGCAGGGATATTCCCCATCACACTGCACCCAGACACCACAGGAATACTTCCCATCACACAGTATGCTTACGCCACACCAATATTCCGCATCACACTGTACAGACACGCAGAATAATATTCCCGATCACACTGTACCCAGACACAACAGTAATGCTCCCCATCACACTGTACCCAAACACCGCACTAATAGCCCCCAATCACACTCTATCCAGTCACCGGACTAATACTCCCCATCACACTGTACCCAGACACTGCAGTAATACTCCTCATCACACTGTACCCAGACACGGCACTAATACTCACCATCACACTGTACCCAGACACCACACTAATATTCCCCATCACACTGTATCCAGACACTGCAGTAATACTCCATCACACTGTACTGACACCTCGGTAATACTCCCCATCACACTGTCCCTGGGCACCACAGTAGTACTCCCCAGCACACCGTACCCAGACACCACACTAATACTCGCATCGCACTGTAACCAGACACCGCAGTAATACTCATTATCACACTGTTCACAAACACCGCAGGGATATTCCACATCACACTGCACCCAGACACCACAGGAATACTTCCCATCACACAGTACGCTTACACCGCACCAATATTCCGCATCACACTGTACAGACACGCAGAATAATATTCCCGATCACACTGTACCCAGACACAACAGTAATGCTCCCCATCACACTGTACGCAGACATCACATTAATACTCACCATCACACTGTAACCAAACACTGCAGTAATACTCCCCATCACACTGTACCCAGACACCACATTACTACTCACCATCACACTGTCCCCAGACACTGCAGTAATACTACCCATCACACTTTACCAAGCCATCACAGTAATACTCGCCATCACATTGCACCAAGACACCGCACTAATATTCCCCATCACACTGTAATGAGACACTGCAGTAATACTCCCCATCACACTCTACCCAGGCACCGTAGTAATACCGCACTAGTACTCCCCATCACACTGTACCCAGACACCACACTAATGCTCTCCATCACACTGTACCCAGACACAGCAGTAATGCTCCCCATCACATTGTACTCAGACACCGCACTAATAATCCCCATCACACTCTACCCAGACATCGCATTAATACTCCCCATCACACTGTACCCAGACACAGCGGTAAAACACCCCATCACAATTTACCCAGACACCGCATTAATACTCGCCATCACACTGCACCCCATCACACTGTAGCCAGACATCGCAGTAATACTCCCCATCACACTGTACCCAGACACAGCAGTAATACACCACATCACAATGTACCCAGACAATGCATTAATACTCGCCATCACACTATACCTAGACAGCACACTAATACACCCCATCACACCATAGCCAGACACCGCAGTAATACTCCCCATCACACTGTACCTAGACACCACATCGATACGCCCCATCACACAGTACATAAGAACAGAAGAATTAGGAACAGGAATAGGCCATTTAGCCCCTCGAGCCTGCTCCGCCATTCAACAAGATCATGGCTGATCTGGCCGTGGACTCAGCTCCACTTACCCGCCCGCTCCCAATAACCCTTAATTTCCTTATTGGTTAAAAATCTATCTATCTGTGATTTGAATAGATTCAATGAGCTAGCCTCAACTGCTTTCTTGGGCAGAGAATTCCACAGATTCACAACCCTCTGGGAGAAGAAATTCCTTCTCAACTCTGTTTTAAATTGGCTCCCCCGTATTTTGAGGCTGTGCCCCCAAGTTCGAGTCTCCCCGACCAGTGGAAACAACCTCTCTGCCTCTATCTTGTCTATCCCTTTCATTATTTTAAATGTTTCTATAAGATCACCCCTCATCCTTCTGAACTCCAACGAGTAAAGACCCAGTCTACTCAATCTATCATCATAAGGTAACCCCCTCATCTCCGGAATCAGCCTAGTGAATTGTCTCTGTACCCACTCCAAGGCTAGCATATCCTTCCTTTAAGTAAGGTGACCAAAACTGCACGCAGTACTCCAGGTGCGGCCTCACCAATACCCTGTACAGTTGCAGCAAGACTTCCCTGCTTTTGTATTCCATCCCTCTCGCAATGAAGGCCAACATTACATTTGCCTTCCTGATTACCTGCTGCACCTGAAAACTAACTTTTTGGGGATCTCAAAAAGAGTTTCATGCACAAGGACGCCCAGGTCCCTCTGCACCACAGCATGTTGTAATTTCTCCCCATTCAAATAATATTTCCTTTTACTGTTTTTTTTTCCAAGGTGGATGAACTCACATTTTCCGACATTGTATTCTATCTGCCAAACCTCAGCCCATTCGCTAAACTTATCTAAATCTCTTTGCAGCTTCTCTGTGTCCTCTACACAATCCGCTTTCCCACTAATCTTTGTGTCATCTGCAAATTTTATTACACTGCACTCTGTCCCCTCTTCCAGGTCATCTATGTATATTGTAAACAGTTGTGGTCCCAGCACCGATCCCTGTGGCACACCACTAACCACTGATTTCCAACCCGAAAGGACACATTTATCCCGACTCTCTGCTTTCTGTTAGCCAGCCAATTCTCGATCCATGCTAATACATTTCCTCTGATTCCGCGAACCTTTATCTTCTGTGTGGCACCTTATCGAATGCCTTTTGGAAATCTAAATACACCACATCCATCGGTGCACCTCTATCCACCATGCTCGTTATATCCTCAAAGAATTACCATAAATTAGTTAAACATGATTTCCCCTTCATGAACCCATGTTCCGTCTGGTTGATTGCACTATTCCTATATAGATGTCCCGTTATTTCTTCCTTAATGACACCGCACTAATACTCCCCATCACACTCTACCCATACTCCACAGTAATACTCCCCATCACACTGTACACAGACACAGCAGTAATACACCCCATCACACAGTACCTAGACACCAAACTAACATTCCCCATCACACTGTACTCAGACACCACAGTAATTCTCCCCATCACACTGTACCCGGATGCCTCAGTAATATTCCCCATCACACTGTACCCAGACACCGCAGTAATTCTCCCCATCACACTGTCCCTGGATGCCACAAAAATACTCCCCATCACACTGTACCTAGACACGACACTAATATTCCCCATCACACTGTACTCAGACTCCGCAGTAATACTCCCCATCACACTGTACCCAGACACAGCAGTAATACACCCCATCACACTGTACCCAGATGTCACAGTAATACTCCGCATCACAGTGTGCCCAGACGACACTCGCCTGAGCACTGTACCCAGACACCACACTAATACTCCCCATCACACTGTAACCAGATACCGCAGTAACACTCCCCATCATACTGTATCCAGACACCACAGTAATACACCCCATCACACTGTACCCAGACACCTCACTAATACTCCCCATCACATTGTTCCCGGGCACCACAGTAGTACTCCCCAGCACACTGTACCTAGACACCACACTAATACTCAACATCACACTGTCCCCAGACACTGCAGTAATACTCCCCATCACACTTTATCAAGACATCTCAATAATACTCCCCATCACATTGCACCAAGACACCGCACTAATATTCCCCATCACACTGTATCATAGAAACATAGAAAATAGGTGCAGCAGTAGGCCATTCGGCCCTTCGAGCCTGCACCGCCATTCAATGAGTTCATGGCTGAACATGCAACTTCAGTACCCCATTCCTGCTTTCTCGCCATACCCCTTGATCCCCCTAGTAGTAAGGACTACATCTAACTCCTTTTTGAATATATTTAGTGAATTGGCCTCAACAACTTTCTGTGGTAGAGAATTCCACAGATTCACCACTCTGGGTGAAGAGGTTTCTCCTCAACTCGGCTTGCCCCTTATCCTTAGACTGTGACCCGTGGTTCTGGACTTCCCCAACATTGGGAACATTCTTCCTGCATCTAACCTGTCCAAACCCGTCAGAATTTTAAACGTTTCTGTGAGATCCCCTCTCATTCTTCTGAACTCCAGTGAGTACAAGCCCAGTTGATCCAGTCTTTCTTGATATGTCAGTCCCACCATCCCGGGAATCAGTCTGGTGAACCTTCGCTGCACTCCCTCAATAGCAAGAACGTCCTTCCTCAAGTTAGGAGACCAAAACTGTACACAATACTCCAGGTGTGGCCTCACCAAGGCCCTGTACAACTGTAACAACTCCTCCCTGCCCCTGTACTCAAATCCCCTCGCTATGAAGGCCAACATGCCATTTGCTTTCTTAACCGCCTGCTGTACCTGCATGCCAACCTTCAATGACTGATGTACCATGACACCCAGGTCTTGTTGAACCTCCCCTTTTCCTAATCTGTCACCATTCAGATAATAGTCTGTCTCTCTCTTTTTACCACCAAAGTGGATAACCTCACATTTATCCACATTATACTTCATCTGCCATGCATTTGCCCACTCACCTAACCTATCCAAGTCACTCTGCAGCCTCATAGCATCCTCCTTGCAGCTCACACTGCCACCCAACTTAGTGTCATCCGCAAATTTGGAGACACTGTACTCACACACCGCACTAATACTCCCCATCACACTGTTGCCAGACACTGCAGTAATACTCCCCATCACACTGCACCCAGTCACCGCAATAATTCTCCCAATCACACGGTACACAGACACCTCACTAATACTTCCATCACACTGTAACCAGACTCCGGAGTAATACTCCCAACACACTGTACCATGACATAACCCTAATACTCCCCATCACACTGTACCCAGACAACACAGTAATACTCCCTATCACATTGTACCCAGACACCACACTAATACTCCCCATCACACTGTACCCAGACACCACACTAATGTTCCCCATCACACTGTACGCAGACACCACACTAATGCTTCCCCATCACACAGTACCCAGACACCGCAATAATACTCCCCATCACACTATACTCAGACACCGCTATAATACTCCCCATCACACTCTATCCAGTCACACACTTATACTCCCAATTACACTGTACCCTGACAACAAACTAATACACCCCATCACACTGTACCCAGACACCGCACTAATACTCCCCATCACACTGTACCTAGACATCACAGTAATACTCCCCATCACCGTGTAGCCAGACACCACACTAATCCTCCACATCACATTGTACCGAGACAACACACTAATGCCCCACATCACGTTCCACCCAGACACCACACTTATAGTCGCCATCACACTGTTCCCAGAGACTGCAGTAAAACTCCACATCACACTTTACCCAGACATCGCAGTATTATTCCACATCACACTGTACCCAGGCAACACACTAATACTCCCCATCACACTCACCCAGATACCACACTAATACCCCCCATCACACTGTACCCATCAACAAATTAATACTCCCCATCACACAGTACCCAGACATCGCAGTATTATTCCACATCACACTATACCCAGGCAACACACTAATACTATCTATCACACTGTACCCAGACACCGCAGTAATACTCCGCATCACACTGTACCCATACACCACATTAATAATGCCCATCACAGTGTAGCCAGACACCACACTAATACTCCACATCACATTGTACCCAGACATCACACTAATACTCCACATCACACAGTACACAGACACTGCAGCAATAATCCACATCACACTGTATCCAGGCACCACAGTAATACTCCCAACACACTGTACCATGACATAACACTAATACTCCCCATCACACTACCCAGACATCACACTAATACTCCCCATCACACTGTACCCAGACACCACACCAACACACCCCATCACACTCTACCCAGAGACCACAGTAATACTCCCCAGCACATTGTACCCAGACACCATACTAATATTCCCATCACACTGTAACCAGACACCGCAGTAATACTCCCCATCACACTGTACCCAGACACCACACTAAAACTCCCCATCACACTGTACCCAGAGATCACATTATTACCCCCGTCACACTGTACCCAGTCACCTCACTAATACTCCCCATCACACTTTACGCAGACACCACACCAATACTCACCATCACACTGTCCCCAGACACTACAGTAATACTCCTCATCACACTTTACCAAGACATCACAGTAATACTCCCCCACACATTGCACCAAGACACAGAAACAGACACAGAAACATAGAAGTAGGAGTAGGAGTAGGCCATTCAGCCCTTCTAGCCTGTACCGCCATTCAATGAGTTCATGACTGAACATGCAACTTCAATACCCCATTCCTGCTTTCTCGCCATACCCCTTGATCCCCCTAGTAGTAAGGACTTCATCTAACTATTTTTGAATATGTTTAGTGAATTGGCCTCAACAACTTTCTGTGGTAGAGAATTCCACAGGTTCACCACTCTCTGGGTGAAGAAGTTTCTCCTCATCTCGGTCCTAAATGGCTTACCCCTTATCCTTAGACTGTGACCCCTGGTTCTGGACTTCCCCAACATTGGGAACATTCTTCCTGCATCTAACCTGTCTAAACCCATCAGAATTTTAAACGTTTCTATGAGGTCCCCTCTCATTCTTCTGAACTCCAGTGAATACAAGCCCAGTTGATCCAGTCTTTCTTGATAGGTCAGTCCTGCCATCGCGGGAATCAGTCTGGTGAACCTTCGCTGCACTCCCTCAATAGCAAGAATGTTCTTCCTCAGGTTAGGAGACCAAAACTGTACACAATACTCCAGGTGTGGCCTCACCAAGGCCCTGTACAACTGTAGCAACACCTCCCTGCCCCTGTACTCAAATCCCCTCGCTATGAAGGCCAACATGCCATTTGCTTTCTTAGCCGGCTGCTGTACCTGCATGCCAACCTTCAATGACTGCTGTACCAGGTCTCGTTGCACCTCCCCTATTCCTAATCTGTCACCATTCAGATAATAGTCTGTCTCTCTGTTTTTACCACCAAAGTGGATAACCTCACATTTATCCACATTATACTTCATCTGCCATGGGAGTATTACTGCGGTGTCTGGGGACACTGTGATGGAGAGTATTAGTCTGGTGTCTGAGTACAGAGTGATGGGGAATATTACTGCATTGTCTGGGTACTGTGATGGGGAGTATTAGTTTGGTGTTTGGTGCAGTGTGATGAGGAGTATTAGTGTGGTGTCTGGGTACAGTGTGATGGGAAGTATTAGTGTGGTGTCTGGGTACAGTGTGATGGGGAGTATTAGTGTGGTATCTGGATGCAGTGTGATGGGGAGTATTACTGCAATGTCTGGGTTTAGTGTGACGGGGAGTATTAGTGTGTTGTCTGGCTACAGTGTGATGAATTATATTATTGCAGTGTCTGTATACACTTTGATGGCGAGCATTACTGCAGTGTCTGGGGACACTGATGGAGAGTATTAGTGTGGTGTCTGGGTATAGTGTGATGGGGAGTATTAGTGTGGTGTCTGGGTACAGTGTGATGGGAAGTATTAGTGTGGTGTCTGGGTACAGTGTGATGGGGAGCATTAGTGTGGTGGCTGGGTACAATGTGATGAGGAGTATAAGTGTGGTGTCTGGGGATAGTGTGATGGGGAGTATTACTGTGGTATCTGGATGCAGTGTGATGGGGAGTCTTACTGCAATGTCTGGGTACAGTGCGATGGGGAGTATTACTGTGGTGTCTGGGTACTGTGTGATGGGAAGTATTAACTTGGTGTCCAGGTACAGTGTGATGGGGAGTATTAGTGTGGTGTCTGGGTACCGTATAATGCAGAGTATTAGTGTCGTGGCTGGGCACAGTGTGATTGTTAGATCTCTTAATTTCCAATGAAATACGAACTCCGATGGTAGTTTTAACTTTTTAATCTTGGCAGAGAGTAACAAGCTGCTGGCTGATTGCCAGTTCCTTTGTCTTACTGAAACCACATGGCCAAAATGGCTGTATTTATACCTGGATCAATTTACAGAAAAGAACTCGCCTTCTTTGACCTTATAGGCTCACTACCCAAGGCCCGAAAATGTCAAGTTGATTGATGGCTTAATGCAACATGCTACCACTCACGTAGCATCTCTGACTTGTTGTCTGTGAATTTTTACAGCCTGTCTAAATGCAGCCTGTTTGAATTCTCTATCAATCCCCCCTTTGATTCTTTCACAAACTGAATCATAAAACATCAGGTATCACTGGTTAAACATTCTACAAAATAATTTCATACATGTTAATCGAGTTTCCTTCTAAAATTTGTTGATGTATTTCGCCACATGTCCGGACTAGTAGCTTCCACACAAATTTACACCAACCCGAGTTCCATCGTGGCCACAATGGAAGTCTGGTTTTAGTAGGTTAATTAACCTTATTCCAATTTAATCCAAATCAGTATCTTAATTCAACCAGTAAACAACCTTTCCTTAAGCATAACATACCCCTGTGCCACGTACAGATGGTCTGCTGGGACCTGCAAGGTGTCTCACCTGCGGGACAGCAGCTACAGCCGCCTGGTCGCAACAACATTTAATCAACATAAACAAACAATATAAAAGTAAAAGGTATTTACATGTAATTCCCTTGCTACCCTACTATTTCCCTTTGGTGCAGAGGGTCGGCTAGTAAGAAGTAGGCCTATGCCTAGAATACCTACAATCAATAATACAGTAAATTTATACATTTTCGCAAAAAGTAATTGTCCTTATTAGATTTCAGCTTCAGTTACGGGTGCTCGTTTAACGTGTGAAGCGTGGATCCAGGCTTTCTTTCCTTGGACTTTAACAGCTGCCTGGGTGGTCAATAACACTTGATAAGGTCCTCCCACTTGGCAGCCAAAGATTCTTTATGCAACTTTTTCACATAGACCCAGACTCCCGGGATGATGTCGTGTCCTCCTTCGGGTGGATTACCCCAAGCTGCCGATACCTGTCGGGAAACAGAACTAATAGCATTGGTTAGGTTCTGACAGTATGATAACAGAGTGTCACTCATTAAGTGAACATCAGCTTTCCGTAAATCGATAGTTCCTGGCAGCGACATGGGTCTTCCTGTTATAATTTCAAATGAGCTTAGACCTGTAGTTCTGTTCGGGGTTTCCCTAATGCTGCATAGCACTATTGGTAGTGCCTGGGGCCATGGTGTTCCTTCTTGGTGATATTTGGCAAGCCGTTGTTTCAGAGTTCGATTCATTCGTTCTACTTGTCCTGATGATTGTGGATGATAAGGACAGTGTAAATCCCATGTAATGTTCAGTAACCTGCAGACTTCTTGGCAGACAGCACCTGTGAAGTGTGTTCCCTGATCTGAGTCAATACTACTCGGGACTCCCCATCGGTCCTTACACAAGACCTTTGCAGTGTGATTGGCTGTGGCTCTTTTAGTTGGGACAGCTTCTACCCATCTAGAGAATCTGTCGACCATGACAAGAATGTTAGTGTATCCTTCGCATGAAGGAAGATATATATAATCAACCTGCAGATGCTGGAATGGTCCGACAGGGGCAGGGGGCCTCAGTTGGGGCATTACCATGATGGGTCCAGAATTATTTTTCTGGCAGACCACACAGCAGTCTGTTACCAGCTGGGCATGTTTTTTAAATCCCCGACCCCACCAGCTTTTCTGGAACCATGCCGTCATCTGTTGTGAGGCCAAGTGTCCCCACGAGTGGATCTGTTGGGCTAAAAAAGGCATAAGCACTTGTGGCGCGACTGGCTTGTCGGTAACTCTGTCTCCAGACACAATCTTCGCATAGCTTAATTCCTGCCTCAATCCATGTCCATTTTTCCTCTCGGGAGCACTCGCCTTGCATTGTTTGAAGGTCTCATGTCAGAGTCCTGAGTGCTTTCAATCTGCACATCTGTGTTGGTTCTTCTGGAGGAACGTCCTGTGAGGTGGCATAAAGAGCTGACTGGTCGACTAGGACATTTCCCTGTTCTTCTGTGGTATAGGTGTACCAGCAGCAATTCCGCCATAACATACCAAAGTCGTGAGCGACTCCAAAAGCATAACATGAATCTGTGTAGACATTAGCTGTCTGTCCTTCTGCTATTTGACATGCTTCTGACAGGGCCCGTAACTCGGCCTGTTGTGCTGACGTTCCTGAGGGTAAACATCCTTTTGCCACTACCTCATATAAGGTTGTAACTGCCCATCCTGCTTTTCTGGTACCATTGTCAACAAAGGAGGAACCATCTGTAAACAGGATGAGGTCTGGGTTGTGCAGAGGCTCCTCTGCTGCTTCTTCTGTTTCTTTTAAAATCTCCACGCAGTCATGCTCTTCACATTCTCCCCCCTCTTGCTCCCTCGATTCTGACATCGGGAGTACAGTTGCGGGATTAACCGGGCTGGCCCGGACGATATGGAGATTAGGAGCTTCCAAAACTGCTGTCCAGCGGGTCCATCTTGCTGCCTTCACCTGAGACATTCTATTCATAGACAGCAAAGCATGTACGGTGTGGGGACACTTGACAATCAGCTTTTAGTCAAGGACTAGACCCGCAGTGATCATTACCGCTCGACATGTAGCTTCCATGGCCCTTAGGCAACTTCCCCATCCGAGGGCTACCGCATCCAGTTTTGCCGAATAATAGCCAATAGGTCTTTACCGATCCCCATGTTTTTGTGTCAGTCTAGCTGTCATATATCCTTCTTTCTCATGAACAAACAGGGTAAATGGCTTACCACTGTCAGGGATTTCCAGAGCTGGTGCCGAACACAAAGCCTTTTTCAAACTCAGGAAGGCCTCTTGCTGTTCTTTAGTGAGGGTGATGGCTTCTTTAGAGGCATGTTTCCCCTTTAAAATATCATTCAGCGGCTGAGCAAGCTGTGTGAAGGAGTCAATCCAATTTCTGTTAAAGTTACACAATCCCAAAAAAGACCGTAGTTCCTGAATAGTGGTGGGCTTTTTAGCAGCCCAAATGGCTGCAGTTCTATCCTGGGTAAGTTCTCTCTTTCCTTGTGAAATCTTTTGTTGATGCTGGCTTTATGTCCTTTCAGCCGAAGGTGATCCAGCAAAGCTCGTAAATCTTGTTCATGCTGTTCTTCCGTGTTTGAAGCTAGCAGGATATTGTCTACATATTGGATGACTGTGGATGACAGGGGAGGTAATTCTCGCAAATGGCTTTGTAAAGCCATGTGGAATACCGTAGGGCTGTTGTGGAAACCCTGTGGTAACCGGGTCCAAGTATACTGTTGTCCTTGGACAGTGAAAGCAAACCACTGTCGAACCTCCGGTGCCAGAGGCACCGACCAAAATCCGTTGGCCATATCTATAACCGAGAAATATTTATGTTCCGGTTTGAGGGCATTAAAAATGGTGGAGGGATCTGCGACCAAAGGAGCTTTTTGATCAATACACTGGTTAGCTTTCCTATAATCGACAGTCAAATGCCAAGTCTCATTAGATTTCTGTACCGGCCACACGGGGCTATTGGAGGAGCTATGCGTTTTAATAAGCACCCCTTGTTTCTCCAATTGCTGAATAACCGGTAAGATTCCCGCGATGGCAGTTGGACTGATGGGATACTGTTTAGTGCATGGAGGCTTGGTCCCTGTAAATGACGCAGGCTCCATCTGGAGCAGGCCACAATCGTTCTTATCTATTTGGAATAGAACGCCCATTCCCAAAAGGGTTTGATCTACTGGGCCTACCCAGACCGGCGTGGTTAGTTCATGTGGACCCAGCCCTATAAGTACCGGTGTTGTCCTTTAAATTTCCATTTTATGGCCCCCAACTCCATAGGCTGTACGTGCCCTACCATCCAACGGCAAAAAGTCTCCATATTGTAGAGGTAAGCATGTTAATTCCGCCCGTGTCTAAAAGACAGTCCACATCCTTATCGCCCACCCTCAGTTATACAAAGCCCATCTCCCCTTTGTTGTATTAGTGCGAGGAGGGGGGCCAGGGTGGGATCTAATCGTTTTTTGCTATCCCAAGTAACTCCTTCTGTTGTTGTATTGTCAGTCGCTTAAATGCTTCTATGAGGTCGTTATCTTGTGACAAGCCTGGCTTGTTGGCTGAATTGTATCCCTGGCTGCGTCCTCTTCCCCAGCCACGACCTTGCTGTTTTGCCCTGCACGTCTTGGCCCAGTGACCTTCTTTCCCACAATAATGACATTTTCCGGGTCATTTTCCTAATGACTGTTTATCGGAATCCTGGGATTTCCATCCCATAGCCTGTACAGCTCAGACTTTAGCTCCCATATCCCGATCTAATTGGTTACATCGATCCACCAATGCTGCAAAGGTAGTTCCTCTACCTTCCCAGTCTGGTAACACTACCTTAAGCATTTTGGATAGTTCTGGCTTTAGACCTGCCACGAAAGCTGCTTTCAGGGGTCCAAACACTTGTTCATCCATTTCCTCATCCGTATTATTCATACCTGAATGTTCTAGCCACGTGCATCTAAACCACTCGTCATACTCCTCTGTTCCTTTCTGTTGGCAGGCTGCAATTTTTCCCCACTCTGTCTTAGCTGGACTGAAGGCTTGCAGCCAGTGTTTAATCGCCTTCCATCCTGCATCTAATTCTTGCTCATTCTGCCCCAAAGCTTCATCTACCTTGTCGTGCAATTTTCTTCCCTGTGTTCTTGGCACCATTATGGTCAAAATTTGCACTCCGTCCCAGGGATGAAGTTGATATATATTTCTTAAGCGGTCCAATTGGTCCCATGTTTTTACTCCCCCTTTCTTTGGATTGGGCAATTCCTTGGACCATTTATCAATTTTCTCTGGGTCTGCCGGAGCATGAACTAAGTATTCTGCATGCACCCTTCTCTTTGTTTTTTTGGTTCCGCCCTCATCCGCAGTCTCTTCTGATTTGACAACTCGTCTTTTTTTAAACGGGGCAAAGCGCACCCCTAATTCGTCATCCTCCGACACTGTATTGTCGGAGGATTCAGAATTCGTATCTATTCCTCGGTCGTGTCTTCGGGTTTGCGCTTTTAATTTATCCAAACATGGGTACCCTGGGAATTGATCAATATATTTTCCTTTTCCTATTACTGTCTCTTGACCTAATGATTTTTTCTATTCTTTAATTTCACCTTTAAGATCTTTAACTTCCGCTTCCAGCTTTTCAAGTTCAAGCTTTTTCTGTCGCAGCTGCGCACAAACTGCTTGCAATTGATCCTTTGTACTGGTCAGTTCTCGATCATGTTGGGAACGCATTATAATTTCATTCCGGTTTCGAATCTGTCCCATAACCGCTAGGAACCATCTAGTTCGCTCTTTATTTTTCATACGGGTCATTTTTCCCAGACCCTTTTAATCTCGTCCAAGGACCATTGTCCTTTGGAGGTTCCGTACTTTTGTTCGATCTTAATACAAGTTTTAGATAAGTTGAATTGTTGCTCTATGTATTCTTTCAACTGTTCGAGAATTAAATCTAGCAAAACTTCAGATGGTGCCTGCCCACCTTTAACAGTTGTAGGCAATTCTTTGCTCTTATCTCCTGCTGCCATTTCTTTACTGAGTTCTTTACTGGGGTCTCGAGTTGTAGGCTTGCTAGCCGATCAATAGGTCGGTGATTAATTAACTAACACACCGCCGAAGTTTAGACATCTATGGGATCTCGAGCCGACTACCAACCTGAGGGTTCGCAAACTGGAGGCTTTCGGAATCGCGTAGGAGAGGCGAATTTAGACTTTTGACCGAGGACTTTTTAAAAAAAAAAGAGGTGTCCTTACCTCAATATGTAGGTCCGATGTCCAAAATTCAGTTTCTTTCCTCAGCGATCCTGTTCGCAGCGCCAAAATTGTTAGATCTCTTAATTTCCAATGAAATACGAACTCCGATGGTAGTTTTAACTTTTTAATCTTGGCAGAGAGTAACAAGCTGCTGGCTGATTGCCAGTTCCTTTGTCTTACTGAAACCACATGGCCAAAATGGCTGTATTTATACCTGGATCAATTTACAGAAAAGAACTCGCCTTCTTTGACCTTATTGGCTCACTACCCAAGGTCCGGAAATGTCAAGTTGATTGATGGCTTAATGCAACATGCTACCACTCACGTAGCATCTCTGACTTGTCTGTGAATTTTCACAGCCTGTCTAAATGCAGCCTGTTTGAATTCTCTATCAGTGATGGAGAGTAATACTGCAATGTCTGGGTAGTGTGTGATGGGCAGTATTACTTGATGTCTGGGTGCAGTTAGATGGGGGTATTACTGTGGTGTCTAGGTGCAGTTAGATGGGGGTATTACTGCGTTATCTGCGTACAGTATGATGGGGCGTATTACTGCAGATTCAGGGTACAGTGTGATAGGGAGTGTTAGTCTGGTGTCTGGGTACAGCGTGATGAGGAGTGTTCGTGTGGTGTCTGGGTACACTGTGATGGGGAGTATTACTGCGGTGTCTGGGGACACTGTGATGGAGAGGATTAGTCTGGTGTCTGGATAGAGTGCAATGGGGAGTATTAGTGTGTTGCCAGGGTACAATGTGATGGGGAGTATTAGTGTGCTGTCTGAGTACAGTGTGATGGGGAGTATTACTGCAGTGTCTGGGGACACTGTGATGGAGAGTATTAGTCTGGTGTCTGGGTACTGTGTGATGGGAAGTATTAGCTTGGTGTCCAGGTACAGTGTGATGGGGAGTATTAGTGTGATGTCTGAGTACCGTGTGATGCGGAGCATTACTGTCGTGGCTGGGCACAGTGTGATGGGGAGTAATACTGCAATGTCTGGGTAGTGTGTGATGGGCAGTATTACTGTGATGTCTGGGTACAGTGTGATGGGGAGTATTACTGTGGTGTCTGGGTACAGTGTGATGGGGGTAATACTGCATTGTCTGCGTGCAGTGTTATGGGTTGTATTACTGCAGATTCTGGGTACAGTGTGATGGGGAGTGTTACTGTGGTGTCTGGGTGCAGTTTGATGGGGGTATTACTGCGTTGTCTGCGTACAGTGTGATGGGTTGTATTACTGCAGATTCTGGGTACAGCGTGATGGTGAGTGTTGGTCTGGTGTCTGGGTACAGTGTGATGGGGAGTATTCGTGTGGTGTCTGGGTACAGTGTGATGGGGAGTATTACTATGGTGTCTGGGGACACTGATGGAGAGTATTAGTCTGGTGTTTGGGTAGAGTGCAATGGGGAGTATTAGTGTGTTGTCTGGGTACAATGTGATGGGGAGTATTAGTGTGGTGTCTGGATACAGTGTGATAGGGAGTATTAGTGTGTTGTCTGGGTACAGAGTGATGGGGAATATTACTGCAGTGTCTGGGTACTGTGTGATGGGGAGTATTCGTTTGGTGTCTGGTGCAGTGTGATGAGGAGTATTACTGTGGTGTCTGGGTATAGTGTGATAGGGAGTAATACTGCGGTGTCTGGGGACAGTGTGATGGCGACTATTAGTGTACTGAAACAAACATAATTTACGGTAATAAAATCACTAAGTCTTATTACAGTAACATTAACTCTAAATTACTGAATCAAATATCACGTGCAAAATTGCATTTAAATAAGGAAACATTGCCTGCACTCGCCCAGTTGTTCCCTTTTTCTCCTATTCTCGTCCTTTTATAAAACTTTACATCATACTCTTGTTTCAACCAATTCTCCTCTGTCCTATCATGGAGGGTCTGATTCTTGGACTACAGTACCATCGGGTCAAGCAGCCTGCCAAGTCACCACCCAAGTCGATATCAAGTAGACAGTCCTCACCAGTAAGCTCAAACACTTGAGCATTGGTCAGCAATTCAGTCATGAAGGGCATCACAGCCAAGCCTGATTCTACATCCAGTGTCCATTCGTGCTCTTTTCAGCAGGAGTCACTGGATAGGACCAGGAACCGTGGCTAATTTACCCCCTTCCGAGACCATTTGTCATCTCCTGCTGTTGCCCCAGTTGAGATCAGCCACATTAGCTCAGGCTGAGATTTCCTACTCACACTGCCTCATCGCACTATCTTTCTACTTTTTAAAAAAAATTTTAAGCTTAAAATCTTTCTTCGTTGGGCAGCTCCCACTCTTTCTTTAACAAGATCATTGCGACTTTTTAAAAAAGGGTCTCATTGGCTGAGAAAGGTTCCTACAACAGAAAACCCACAGTCTACTCCTAACAAAATATCTTTCTTGCGCTTAAAAAGGCAGTATCCAATGATTTAATTAAACACTGGAAATGGCGCAGCAAACTAGGAATTTAGTGCAAAGACACAATAATCAGTTACATTGAATGAAACAACTTTCAATAATGAGTAGATTGTATCTGTGTCAACACACAGTGTAAAATGAAAGTTATATCCATAACTATGAAGTTTTGTCATTGCCCAGGCAACTGCAGCCGAACAGACAGATGAGTAAATTCATCCACAGACCTGCAGGATTAAAATTTATGCACAAATCATCTTTTGATTGAACCCTGGTAAAATGCAAAATACTTCATTTTTTGCATTATCCCTTTGAATAGCGCCTTGCACGGTATTATGTTTCTTCTAAATAACTACAGACGTCTAACAGCACTGACAGGAGAGCTCCGGGCCTTTCAGCCATGTGGTCAGGGGCAGGGTCCTCAAGCTTCCCTTCAACTCCAATCGGATCGTGCTGCCGGAGTCAAGAAGTGGGGTTTGATCACCGGATCATCCTGCCAGAGTCGGCAGGAGAGTGGAGTTTGGTCACTGGATTCACCTGCCTGAGTCGGGAGATGGGGGAGTTTGGTCACCGGATTTATTTGCCAGAGTCAGGATGTGGGGTGTTTGGTCATCAGATCATCCTGCCAGAGTCGGCAGGAGTAGGGGGGAGGGTGGAGTTTGGTCACTGGATTTATCTGCCAGAGTCGGGATGTGGGGGAGTTTGGTCACCGGATCAACCTGCTGTGACGGGAGGTGGGGGAGTTTGGTCACCGGATCATCCTACCAGAGTCGGCAGGAGGGTGGAAGGGGGGAGGGGGGTGGGGGGAGGGGGGATGGAGTTTGGTCACTGGATTTATTTGCCAGAGTCAGGATGTGGGGGAGTTTGGTCACCAGATCAACCTGCCGTGACAGGAGGTGGGGGAGTTTGGTCACTGGGTCTCGGTGCACCTGTCAGTGAATCAGGAATGTTTCACAATGCATCATGGGCAGAACGTGCAAGAACAGAATGGGTTTTCCTTTCTGCAGGAATATTCCTACGCGTCGTCCTTGCACGTCTGATGGTTATGGACCAATCCTACTTACCACTCAACCCATCATCAAACCTCAGAAGAAATTGCACAACACAGAAAATGGGAGCAAAGGGAATGAAAATGTCTCAGAACAGGTGACACTGAAGTGAGTTAGTATCCTGCGGCTGGGTGCTGTCCTTACATGCTGCAGAATATATATTTAACATATTTTTTTACGGTAAATATTGCACATGAAATGTGGACCATTGGCAAAGCTATTAAAACACATTCGACATCTAAAGGGGCACATGTGGAAAGGCGTCACACAAGTTGATGTGCACAGCACACTGATGGCAAGTATAACAATACACAGACTGAATATGAGGGGTGATGGTTTATGGTTCCAGAGATGAAGTACATTTGAAAAGATTTCATATTAACTATCAATTTTTGAAATTTTAAAGATTTATCTTTTGGTTTTATTAAAAATGTTGGAACAGTAAGTCATTAAAAATGGACGTCATAATTCAAATTGCTTGAAACTACACAACTTTTGAGACTCCAGCAGCAAAGGAAAGGGTAAATGCCGAGACACATATTGCACCTGCAGTACAAGTAATTTTATCTGGGGACTTTTTTCTATAAACTACAGAGCTGTAGCATTTAGGGGTGCTTAGCACAGAAAGTGCAAGATTGAAGCACAGCAGAATGAATGGAAACACAGGTCCTTAAAATGAGGTCCTGTCAGAAATGAGGAGTGTCTATATAGGGAGTCTTCAAGGAACAGAGAGTTGAAAGTATGTCCAATACATACAACTCTCATTGTAAGGCTGTCATAATGAAAGTTGTATTAAAAGAAATACCACCAATGATGTCTCCGCAAGATCCTGCAAATCCCCTGGGAGGACAGATGCACCGTTAGCATCCTCGACCAGGCCAACATCCCCAGCACTGAAGCACTGACCACTCTTGATCAGCTCCGCTCTGGGCAGGCCACATTGTTTGCATGCCAAACACGAGACTCCCAAAGCAAGTGCTCTACTCGGAACTCCTTCACGGCAAATGAGCCAAAGGTGGGTAGAGGAAACGTTATAAAGACACCCTCAAAGCCTCCCCGATAAAGTGCAACATCCCCAGCGACACCTGGGAATCCCTGGCCAAAGACCGCCCTAAGTGGAGGAAGTGCATCCGGGAGGGCGCTGAGCACCTCGAGTCTCATCGCCGAGAGCATGCAGAAACCAAGCGCAGGCAGCGGAAAGAGTGTGCGGAAAACCACTCCCACCCACCCTTTCCCTCAACGACTATCTGTCCCACCTGTGACAGGGACTGTGGTTCTCATATTGGACTGTTCAACCACCTAAGGACTCATTTTTAGAGTGGAAGGAAGTCTTCCTTGATTCCGAGGGACTGCCTATGATGATTAAAAGGCTAATAGAGTTTAGCTCCCAGGTTTTTGAAATTACGTTTTATGTTGGCTCCTAAGGACTTATGAAAGGTTTGTGAAAAAATCCAATGTACCAAAATGTTGTCGAAGAGATTATATCACTCAGATAATGCAGCACTATTACATTTTTAACAGAAGGTCACAAAAGGTAAAAATACTTGCAAAACTGTACAATTAGAAATGTAAAAAAATAGCAATTCTCAGTTCCTTGTTAGCCAACAAATGTTGAGAAATGAATATCTTTCTGGCTTAAGGAAGTCACCTTGAACAACCAACTAATCTTAAAATGCACCATTTCAAAGTCGCTTTGAACTGGTTACAGAACCTCTTGTAGCATCTTCTACAATGTCCACGTGCAACTCTGACACCTCATCTCAAAACACTTTCCTTACACCTGTTGGAAGCATTCTCTCAGTCCCACCGATCTTCATGACCGAGTGCCTTCCTGAGATCCCACTCCCTGTCAAATCAATAGAAAGCACGCAAATAGTCACTAACCAACCAGAATTTGACGGAGTTTAAAATTATCGCTTCACGACAATAACAATTTGCATTTATATAGCGTCATTAACGCAGTAAAACATCCCAAGGCATTTCACAGGAGTGTTACCAAACAAAATTTGACATAAATGACAAGATAAGTTTTAACGAGCATCTTAAAGGAGAGCGAGGTAGAGAGGCAGAGAGGTTTTGGGAGGGAATTCCAAAGCTTAGGGCCCAGGCAGTTGAAGGCACGGCCACCGATGGTGGAGCAAAGAAAATCAGGGATGCGCAAGAGGCCTGAATTGGAAGGGTGCAGAGATCGCAGAGGGCTGTAGGAAGTTAGAGAGCTAGGGAGGGGCAACGCCATGGAGGGATTTGAACACAAGGATTAGAATTTTAAAATCAAGATGTTGCCAGACTGGAAGCCACTGTCAGTCAGCGAGTGCAGGAGAGATGTGTGAGCGAGACTTGGTGTCGGTCAGGATATGGGCAGCAGAGTGGGAATGCTAATACGTTACACACAACAGTATAAAAAGCTAAATGAAAGTCAAGAAAACCATTAATACACTGTTCAAACATTTAGTAGTTGCATGTCGAGCAGGTGCCATTGCTTGGAGCGAGAGTGTTGCCACGATGCCTTGTATCTGTCCCTCTGGCGGATGACAATTTCATGTTCTAGACATTTTGTCAGGAGTAGGGTACCGCTGGAGTTGGCTTTCCCTAGCCCCTCTCTGCCAATCACGCCTTCCCAGAGGTCTGTGTCCTTACCGATCCTGGCGTTGAAGTCACCGAGGAGGATCAGTTTGTCATCCGCTGGGACGCAGGACAGGGATTTTGCGAAGTTGGGAGTAAAAACTCTCTTTGATCTTATCTGTTGCATCGAGTGTTGTGGCGTATGCACTGATGACCGTGGCGCATAGATTCCGGGATAGGGTGAGTGGAAGAGTCACAAAGCGTTCGTTAATCCCTGAGGGGGAGTTGTTGAGGAGATCAACCAGCTCATTTTTGATGGTGAAGCCGACTCCATGGAGGAGGCGTTCTTCTTCTGGTTTTCCTTTCCAGAAGGTGTAATCTGCACCTTGTCCCTTGAGCTGGCCTTCCCCTTCCTGCCGGGTCTCGCTTAGGGCGACGATGTCGATATCAAAGCGCCTAAGTTCCCGGGCAACTATGGCGGTGCGGCGTTCCAGCCTGTCATTGTTGGAGTCTTTAAAAAAAGGGAACAAGTCCGACTGCGGCAACTACAGAGGAATCTCCCTGTTATCAACCACTGGGAAAGTTGTCGCTAGAATCCTCCTCAACTGTCTTCTCCCTGTGTCCGAGGAGCTCCTCCTGGAGTCGCAGTATGGATTTCGTCCCCTACGGACATGATGTTTGCAGTGCAACAGCTGCAGAAAAACTGCAAGAGCAGCTCCAGCCCTTATACATGGCCTTCTTCGACCTTACAAAGGCCTTTGACACTGTCAACCGCGAGAGCCCATGGAGCGTCCTCCTCAGTTACGGATGCCCCCCAAAGTACGTCACCATCCTCCATCTGCTTCACGATGACATGCAGGCCGTGATCTGTACCAACAGATCCATCACAGACCCACGTCCAGATCGGGGTCAAATAGGGCTGAGTCATCGCCCCAACCCTTTTCTCAATCTTCCTTGCTGCTAAGCTCCACCTCACAGTTGACAAGTTCCCCGCTGGAGTGGAGCTAAACTACAGAACCAGTGGGAACCTGTTCAACCTTCGCTGTTTCGAGGTCAGGCCCAAGACCACCCCAACCTCTATCGTGGAGCTACAGTACGCGGACGACGCCAGCGTCTGCGCAAATAGAGGCTGAACTCCAGGTCATAGTCGACGTATTTACTGAGGCGTGCAAAAGCATGGGCCTTACACTAAATATCCGTAAGACAAAGGTCCTCCTCCAGCCTGTCCTCACCGCACAGCACTGCCCCCCCAGTCATCAAGATCCATGGCATAGCCCTGGACAACGTGGACTTCGGGAGTCTCCTATCAACAAGAGCAGGCATTGATGACGAGATTCAACACCACCTTCAGTGCGCCAGTGCAGCCTTCGGCCGCCTGAGGAAAAGTGTGTTTGAAGACCAGACCCTCAAAACTGCCACCAAGCTCATGGTCTACAGGGCTGTAGTAATACCCACCCTCCTGTATGGCTCAGAGACATGGACCATGTACAATAGACACCTCAAGACGCTGGAGAAATACCACCAACGATGTTTCCGCAGGATTCTACAAATCCCCTGGGAGGACAGACGCACCAACATTAGCGTCCTCAACCAGGCCAACATCCCCAGCATTAAAGCACTGACCAAACTTGATCAGCTCCGCTGGGCAGGCCACATAGTTCGCATGCCAGACACGAGACTGCCAAAGCAAGCGCTTTATTCGGAACTCCTTCACGGCAAACGAGCCAAAGATGGGCAGAGGAAATGTTACAAAGACACCCTCAAAGCTTTCCTGATAAAAGTGCAACATCCCCACTGATATCTGGGAGTCCCTAGACAAAGACCTCCCTAAGTGGAGGAAGTGCATCCGGGAGAGTGCTGAGCTCGAGTCTCATTGCCGAGAGCATGCAGAAACCAAGCACAGGCAGCGGAAAGAGCGTGCGGCAAACCTGTCCCACTCGCCCCTTCCCTCAACGACTATCTGTCCCACCTGTGACAGAGACTGTGGCTCTCGTATTCAGCCACTAAAAATTCATTTTAAGAGTGGAAGCAAGTCTCCCTAGATTCCGAGGGACTGCCTATGATGATGATGAATAGTTGCATGTAAAAAAAACAATACTGGATTAGAGTTTCCGCTTTGGGCGCAGTTGGCAATCTGGGTCCAAATTGTGCTCACAATTGCGCTCGTTTTCTGATTTGACTTTTTTGCTCAAGCTTCAATTAATTTGCATATCGCTAAATGTATAATCTTCCACGAACCAGTGCAATCAAGGAGCGTTTTAGAACGTAATTGTTTTATGCTCTTGCATTAAAAAATATTCCTTGATATATTTAAGAGTGGTAACCTGGCGCAGTTTGATTAATACAACTGAAAATGAGTTTATCATAAAAATAACCATTTTTAATCAGTGTCCAGTCCAATCCAATTTGAAATAACTGAAAATGGCTTTAAAAAAAGCTATACAGAACCATTTACTACTTTCAGTGGCATGCAGTAGTAAATGAACTGTTTTTAATATTTAAAAGCTTTTCAAACGGTCCCTATTAGTACCCATTAGTGAAGACAAACATAGGTCTCTTGCAGTCAGATTCAGGTGAATTTTTAATGCAGAACAAAGAAATGGCAGACCAGTTGAACAAATACTTGGGTTCTGTCTTCACGAAGGAAGACACAAATAACCTTCCAGAAATACTAGGGGACCGAGGGTCTAGTGAGGAGGAGGAAGGATATCCTTATTAGGCGGGAAATTGTGTTAGGGAAAGTGATGGGATTGAAGGCCGATAAATCCCCAGGGCCTGATAGTTTGCATCCCAAAGTACGTAAGGAAGTGACCCTAGAAATAGTGGATGCATTGGTGATCATTTTCCAACAGTCTATCGACTCTGCATCAGTTCCTATGGACTGGAGGGTAGCTAATGTAAAACCACTTTTTAAAGAGAGGAGGGAGAGAGAAAACGGGTAATTATAGACCTGTTAGCCTGACATCAGTAGTGGGGAAAATGTTGGAATCAATTAAGATGAAATAGCAGCGCATTTGGAAAGCAGTGACAGGATCGGTTCAAGTCAGCATGGATTTTTGAAAGGGAAATCTTGCTTGACAAATCTTCGAGAATTTTTTGAGGATGTAACTGGTATAGTGGACAAGGGAGAACCAGTGGATGTGGTGTATTTGGATTTTCAAAAGGCTTTTGAAAGGTCCCACTCAAGAGATTGGTGTGCAAAATTAAAGTACATGGTATTGGGGGTAATGTACTGACGTGGATAGAGAACTGGTTGGCAGACAGGAAGCATAGAGTCGGGATAAATGGGTCCTTTTCAGAATGGCAGGCAGTGACCAGTGGGGTGCCGCAGAGCTCAATGCTGGGACCCCAGCTATTTACAATATACATTAATGATTTAGATGAAGGAAATTGAGTGCAATATCTCCAAGTTTGCAGATGACACTAAGCTAGGTGGCGGTGTGAGCTGTGAGGAGGACGCTAAGAGGCTGCAGGGTGACTTGGACAGGTTAGGTGAGTGGGCAGATGCAGTATAATGTGGATAAATGTGAGGTTATCCACTTTGGTGGCAAAAACACGAAGGCAGAATATTATCTGAATGGTGGCAGATTAGAAAAAGGGGAGGTGCAACAAGACCTGGGTGTCATGGTACATCAGTCATTGAAAGTTGGCATGCAGGTACAGCAGGCGGTGAAGGCGGCTAATGATATGTTGGCCTTCATAGCTAGGGGATTTGAGTATAGGAGCAGGGAGGTCTTACTGCAGTTGTACAAGGCCTTGGGTGAGGCTTCACCTGGAATATTATGTTCAGTTTTGGTCTCCTAATCTGAGGAAGGACTTTCTTACTATTGAGGGAGTGCAGCGAAGGTTCACCAGACTGATTCCCGGGATGGCAGAACTGACAGATGAGGAGAGACTGGATCGACTGGGCTGTATTCACTGGTGTTTAGAAGGATGAGAGGGGATCGCATAGAAAATTCTGACGGGACTGGACTAGAAAATTCTACTAGATGCAGGAAGAATGTTCCCAATGTTCGGGAAGTCCAGAACCAGGGGACATATCTAAGGATAAGGGGTAAGCCATTTAGGACTGAGATGAGGAGAAACTTCTTCACTCAGAGAGTTGTTAACCTGTGGAATTCCCTACCGCAGAGAGTTGTTGATGCCAGTTCATTGGATATATTCAAGAGAGAGTTAGATATGGCCCTTACGGCTAAAGGGAGAGAAAGCAGGAAAGGGGTACTGAGGTGAACGATCAGTCATGATCTTACTGAATGGTGGTGCAGGTTCGAAGGGCCGAATGACCTACTCCTGCATCTATTTTCTATGTTTCTGTGTTTCTATTAAAAAAAACAGCTTAATTTTAAGTGCCTTCTCAAAGGCCTGTAAACGGTTGCAATTAGTGATGGCAACCGTGGTGATTAATTCGATTTGGGGGTGAGAACTGGCTTCCAGCACGATGATTTTTTAAACCTAGCCCAAAAGATCGCGGGAACTTGATTTGGGCTGGATGTAACTTGTGCTGAAATTCCGCGATCTTTTGCGCTGGTTTGAACTATTTGGGGGGAATTGTGTGCGCAGAAACCCCACTGTGTCGAGAGCAATGTGGTCGATAGATTCAACCCAGAGACAGCTAGAACAGAAAGTTTCACCTCATCTGAACTAAAAGAAAATACAAATAAAAACTGGAACTCACTTTTTTCCTTTTGTCTTCCAGCCTATGGTAGGCCGGAGAGTGAAGATCTTCTATCGACTCTGCAATTGGTTTATTTAATGTTTCTGGGAGAAGGAGTCCCAGGAATCCTCCTGACATTCCGGCAATCCCAAACACGATGAACGGCATAGATGGATTTAGCGACTTCTGTAACACAGAAATCCTCACTTCAATACACGCTTGAATGCACAGTGTTAAGGAAAGACAGGTTATAATTAATACAGAACATGCTGCAGGTCATAGCTGTTACCTTAAGAGTAATTTGGTAAACAATATTGTATTAATGCCTGGTATATCTCAGAAATAATTCTAACAGTAATGCTTCGAAGGGGACATTCCTCAAACAATGCAGGAGTTACAAAGCAACAATGAAATATTTCATCAGTGGTATTACAAAGATCTTTACAAAATGAATTAAACCAGGTTATATTATTTTCCCTGCAAGATTAAAATCCAGCAAAAATGACAGAACAAATATAACACCAACGTTTATCAACTGAATAGAACTTCCGCCCAACAACACTGGTCAGGGACACACTGCTGAGAGGGGGAATCGGGACTCTACAGATGGTAACCTAATTAATAAGCAACTGCCATGATTGCATAGATTTTATGTAATAAAGCTGCGAGTGGGAGCGATTACAATGAAATGAATCTGCTCTCGAGTATCAAGTGTTCAGGAGGAATAAACTGCTCAAAGTTCACTCATGCTGTTTACCATGTTATCAAAACCGCTTGAGGGAATTTTTGAGTTACACCGAAGTACATTATTTGATTAAGCGGCAGCATTTACCGTGCAACGGTTAACTTGTCCTGACTTTATAATAGATCTCAAGTAAATAGGAAAACTGCAGCAGACTGGCGCACTCCACAAAAACTTCAAGGTCTGTGAGGTGCGTGTGAACACGATGCATTTTCCTGCTGAATTCCAGGATCTTTTCCTGCTTTCCTATGATATCACTTGCTGACCTCTGGGCCTCCCGCTCCCCGCCGGCCTCCGGGCCTCCTACTCCCCGCCGGGCCTCCCCGACCTCCAGGCCTCCCGCATCTCACCGGGCCTCCCGCTCCCTCCAGGCCTCCGGGCCTCCCGCTCCTCGCCGGCGTCCGCCCCTCACCATCCTCCCCGGCCTCCTGCTCCCAAGTGCATTACTCCCCTGCGCCCCACTGATTTCAGATTCAGCTCCAAACTGCATTTCAGACCTCTGCCCGCTCACAGCCCTCGTCCGGGCTGGTTGATTGATAAGTATCTCTTTTAAAACAGATAAATCTAACTAGAGGGATGGCAGGGCAGCTCAGTCCTGTGGCGTGCATGTCCTGTGGCATGTGGGAAGTCCTGAACGTTTCACGCAGCCTAGACAACCATGTGTGCAGGAAGTGACTCCAGCTTCAACTACTTGAGCTCCGTGTTTCAGAGCTGGAGTCAATATGGTACATCTGCGAGGCTGAGAGCTACGTGGATAGCACGTTTCAGGAGGGGGTCACCCCGCAACTTAAAAGTGTGTAGGCAGAGGGGAAGTGGGTGACCACCAGACGAAGTAAGAATGCTAGGTAGGTAGTGCAGGAGTCCCCTCGTGAATCCATCCTCTTTTGAGCACCGGTGAAGTTGAGTACAGCCAGGGCCAATTCCAAGGCACCACTGGTGGCTCAGCTGCACAGTGGGAGGGATAAATAGTAAAAGAGCTTTAGTGGTAGGGGATTCAATAGTTAGGGGAACAGACAGGCGTTTCTGCGGCCGTAGACGTGACTCCAGGATGGTATGGTGCCTCCCTGGCGCCAGGGTCATGGATGTCACAGAGCGGATGCAGGGTATTCTGGGGGGGGGGGGGCGGGGGGAGAGGGTGAACAGCCAGAGGTCGTGGTTCATATTGGGACCAATGATATAGGTAGAAAGAGGGATGATGTCCTGCAGGCAGAATTTAGGGGGTTAGGAGAAAAATGAAAGAGTAGGACCTCAAAGTTAGTAATCTCCACGTTACTACCGGTGCCATGTGCTAAGAACAGAAGGATAGAGAGGATAAATGTGTGGCTGGATAGTTGGTGCAGGAGGGAGGGCTTTAAATTCCTGAGGCATTGGGACCGCTACTGGGGGAGACGGGACCTGTACAAACCGGACGGGTACACCTCAACATCGCCGAGACCAATATCCTCGCGGGGAGTTTTGCTAGTGCTGTTGGGGAGAGTTTAAACTAGCTTGGCAGGGGAATGGGAACCTGAGAACAAATTCAATAGGGAAGGAAGTAAAACTGAAATTGGAAAGCAATAATTTAGAAAATGAATCTGTAAGGCAGAGGATACAAGGCTTAGTAAGAAGTAATCAAAGTCTTCCTGTGCTAAATGGTATATACGTTAAAGCAAAGAGTATAGCGAATAAGGTGGATGAGCTAAGAGCACAGGTAGACACTTGGGAGTATGACATTATAGCTATTACAGAGACATGGCTGAAAGAGGGGCAGGTTTGGCAGCTCAATATTCCTGGATACAGAATTTTTAGACAGGATAGAGAGGGGGTTAAAAAAGGGGGGGGTCGTCACAGTACTGATTAAAGTATTACAGCTGTGAGGAAGGATATGAGGTTAGAGGGATCATCAAATGAGACCATGTAGGTCGAACTGAAAAATAAAAAAGGGGCGATCACACTGCTGATTATAAACAGTGGGAGGGAAATAGAAGAGCAAATATATAGGAAAATTGCTGTGAAGTCCAAAAACCATAGGGCAGTAATAGTAGGGGATTGATTGGGACAAATATAGTGTGAAGGGTGCAGAATTCCTAAAATACATTCAAGAGAATTTTTTTTAAAGTCAGTATGTAACAAGCCCAACACGGGAGGGCGGTTTTGGATTTCGTTTTGGGGAATGAAGCTGGGCAGGTGGAAGGAGTATTAGTGGGGGAGCACTTGGGTGCCAATGACCATAATTCAGTCAGATTCAAGGTAGTTATGGATAAGGATATGGATAAAAGTCCCAAATTGGGGAAAAGCTAACTTTGCTAAGTTGAGAAGTGATTTGGCCACAGTGGACTGGAAACAACTACTGGTGGGTAAATCAGTGTGGAGGCATTGAAGGAGATCAGAAGGGCTCAGGCCAAACATATGCCCTTAAAAAAAAGGGTGGGAATAACAATTCTAGAGCCCCCTGGATGTCGAGGGACTTACAGGGGAGGATAAAGAAAAAAAGGGAAGCTTATGTCATAAACAGACGGCTAAATACCGTAGAATCTCTGGAGGAATATAGAAAGTTCAGAGATGGAATTAAAAGGATATTAGGAACGCTAAGAGAGAGAGCACGAGAAATTTTTGGCAAGTAAAATCAAGGAAAACCAAGGAAAGATGTTCTATAAATATATTAAGAGTAAGAGGGTAACTAAAGAAAGCCTATTAGAGACCATGAGATAATCAGTGTGGAGACGGAAGATGTGAATATGGTTCTTAATGAATACTTTGCAACTGTTTTCACAAAGGGGAAATGCAGATACGGCTATCGAGGAGTGGTGTGAAATTCTGGATGAAATAAACAGAGAGGAGGTATTAAGGGGTTTAACAGCCAGCTTTGAAAGTGGCCAAGTTCCCAGGCCCGGGCTGTTGAGCGAAGCAAGAGGAAATTACAGAGGCCTTGACCATCATTTTCCAGTCCACTTTGGATTCAGGCATGGTGCCGGAGTACTGATCATGTGGTACCCTTGTTTAAGAAGGGAGAAAGGGATAGGCTGAGTAATTACAGGCCTGTCAGCCTAACCTCAGTGGTAGGAAAATTATTGGAAAAAATCCTGAAGGACAGGATAAATCTACATTTAGAAAGGCAAGGATTAATTAGGAACAGTCAGCACGGATTTTTTAAGGGAAGATCATGTTTGACTAACCTGATTGAATTTTTTGAGGAAGTAACCAAAAGGGTCGATGAGGGCAGTGCGTATGATGTAGTGTATATGGACTTTAGCAAAGCTTTTGATAAGGTCCCACATGGTAGACTGGTCACGAAGGTAAAAGCCCATGGGATCCAGGGCAAAGTGGCTAGTTGGATCCAAAATTGGCTTGGAGGTAGGAAGCAGAGGGTAATGGTTGATGGATGTTTGTGTGACTGGAAGGATGTTTCCAGTGGGGTTCCGCAGGGCTCAGTACTGGGTCCCTTGCTATTTGTGATATACATCGATGATCTAGATTTGAATATAGTAGGTATGATTAAGAAGTTTGAAGATGACACTAAAATCCCCACCCCCTCATCCCTTCTGGGGGGGGGGGGGGTCTGGGGGGAAAGAGAGGCAGGGGCCAGGGGGGGAGAGAGAGGGGCTAGGGGAAGAGAGGGGCTGGGGGGGGGGGAAGAGAGAGGGGGACCGGGGAGGGAGAGGAGACACAAGGGTTGGGGGGAGGGGTGAGGTATGGTCATTCACTTGTGCTGATGTAAGGAGGGACTTCGGCTGGGGGAGGCAGGCACTTGGACTGGCGTAAGGCACTTCGGCTGGGGGAAGCCGGCGACTTGGACTGGGCTAAGGCACTTTGGCTGGCCCTTGCTGTCTTCTGGGGAGTTCTGTTCTCTGTCGCTTTAGGAAGTCAAAGTGGATAGAGTTGAAATTTGCAAAGTCAGTGAGACCTTGTGATGGGCAGTTCCGGTTACACATTCCAGTGAAACTTGAGAGTGTGGCTTATCCTCCAAGGGGACCAATCATAGACAAAGCGTGGAGCATGGCGGCCATTTTCACAGTATAAATAAACGCGTCCTTAAATTTGTGTCCTCTGGCCTTTCTGCCCATGAAAACAGTTTCTCCCTTTCTACTCTCCATAATTTTCAACACCTCTAATTAAATCTCCCTTTAACCTTCTCTGCTTCAAGGAGAACAATCTCACCTTCTCCAGTCTCTCCACATCACTGAAGTCCCTCATCCCTGGTACCATTCTTGTAAATCTCCTTTGTACACTCTCCAAGGTTTTTACATGCTTCCTTAAGTGTACTGCCCAGAATTGGACACAATACTACAGCCTAATCACCAACCCATTTATTTTAAAGGAATTTAAATAACTGAGTTCAACACCCATAAGCTAAGGCCCCACAGAGCAAGTTCAGGGCAATTTCTGCATATAAAGAAAAGGTAAGACTAACCAGCGATGGTACAAATGGCGCCAGAATCCCACCGACTCTGCATGACATTGAGCAGATTCCTAATCCAGCATTCCTGTATCAAAGAAACCACATCAGCTCAGTGCAGGCTCAAAAATCAAACTGTACGAAGTGTCAGGTCGGTTGCAAATCAGATGGGAGAGTGCACGGCCCTCCCCAGTGGGCAAAATCAATCACCTTTCTGGCTTCAGAATCTTGCTAGAAATTTGATCAGTAATTCATGTCTCTAACCAGATACTTATTGTGGGTCATGTTTCAGGCATCTAGGCTTGAACCCCTGCATGAAACTAAAAGCTAGTTAAACTATCTCCCCTAACCCGCACATTAAATTATAAATAGGATGTCCAGACACTTCAAAATGAGAATGCCTCTTGCTTCATATATTTCCCTCTTCAACCACTAAAAGTACTTGCGAAAAACAAGCGGACTCCTGAACTACTGCACTGTCAGTCTGGCAATCATTCCACTCTCTAACAAGTCCTTCCCCAACATAAATCACACGAAGAAACTTTAATGGCCTATCGTCAACCAAAGGGCAATTTTTGAGTGCAAGAACCTGGATGAATTGGACTTCAAGAGAAGCTTTTCAATAAAACCCGATCAACAGGAAATGTTGCTTGAAAAGTAAATGGCAAACCAGAAAAAATACTTTTGGGACCTGAAATGCTATTTTGAACCGCTGGGAAGCAGCGGAACATCTAGCTTGTTGCCTGAATTACAACGTTGAGGGAAAGATCACCACCTCTGTGATCCCAGCGGGGAACTATACTCAAACGGGACCACTGGTCAGAAAATTTGTGCCATGATGGTTCGATCCACTCTACGACACGTAATGCATTCAAGCGCAGCCCCCATCTCCCTCTCCCCTCCCCTGTTGGGAGGATGGGGGTCGACAAATTGACTCTTTAATTCCCTTCCAGTCTCCACATGGAGAAACTACAGAGTAACAACTTGAAGGGGGGGGGGGGGGGGGCGGTGAGGAGGAGAGAAAGAGAGGTGAAGAATAAACGTTGCCAGACCATCCTGACCATTAAGGAAAGCTTTGTCAAACCAGCTTGTCTATAGTGCGAATTTGGTCAGTGCTTTAATCTTGCTGCTTCTATGGGTAAGTTTATATGTCGAGAAATCCGTTGAGGTAAATTCAACCTGTCTGGTCCAATTGGTGAGGTAATTTCCACCTTGTGAGCTAATGGTAGAACATGGTGGGCACCCCACATGTTCTCTTCCTGCTCCCACACCATTATTTCTGGAGTCTCTCAAGGATCTATTCTTGTCCCCATCATATTTCTCATCTACATCATCTAAAAACATAAGATCAGATTCCATGTGCAGACTGAAGACACCCAGCTTCATTGTCTGATTTGTCACACTGCTTGGCCGACATCCCGTACCGGATGAGCAGAATTTTCCTGCAACTAAATATTGGGAAAACCAAAGCCTTTGTCTTCGGTCCCCACCACAAACTCCATTCCCCAACACTGACTCCATCCCTCTCCCTGGCAACTGTCTGAGGGTGAACCAGACCGTTTGCTACCTTGGTGTCGTATTGGACCCGAGGTGAGCTTCCGACCACATATCCGCTCCATCACCAAACACCTACTTCCATCTCCATCTCCGTAACATCGCCCGACTCCATCCCGCCTCAGCTCATTTGCTGCCGAAACCCTCAGCCACACCTTTAATATCTCCAGACTTGACTATTCCAACACTCCCCTGGCCAGCCTCCCATCTTCTACCCTACATAAACTTCAGCTCTTATAACTTGCACCAAGTCCCATTCACCCATCATCCCTACACTGGCTCCCGGTCCCGCAATGCCTCATCCTGGTTTTCAAATCCCTCCATGACATTGCCCCTCCCTATCTCTGTAGTAGTCTGCACTAACACCGTATTCCGCCAGAGGGACAAGTATAAGGCATCGTGGCAACACCCTCGCTCCAAACACTGGCACTTGCTCAACTATGTCATCGTTCAAACCAGGGATCGCAAGGATGTGTGCATCACCCACGCCATGACAGGAGCTGACGATTGCTGGATGGACCACCTCCTAATCTGTTCCATCATCAACATTTTGCCCAAAAGCAGCGATGGCATTGCCGCAAAAAAATCAATGCCGGGGCACTCAAAGACCCAGCTAAGAGAGCCCTATACAGCCAGCTAACCTGTCGACTGTTGATGACTGAGACGCAGAGTGCCCACGGCTCTTGGTCTGCCCTCCAGGCCACCATAACCAGTGTCTGCGAAGAGATGCTCGGTCACTCAACCAGGAAACACCAGGACTGGTTTGATGAGAATGACCAGGAGATCCAAGCACTAATAAATCGTAAGCGCAGGGCATTTCTGAGCCTGAAACAACAACCTAACTCGGGAGCAGCAAATCAGCATTACAGATGACTTAAAGCCGAGGTCAAACAAAAAACCTGCAACCTAAAGAATAGATGGTGGGTGGAGAAAGTGCAGGAGATTCATCAGCTGGCTGACAGCCATGATGTGTGAGGATCCTTCATCGCAGTCAAGGTCACCTATGGTCCAAACACCCAAGGCCCCACTCCACTGCTGGCCAAGAACGGGGAAACACTCATCAAGGACACCGAGGCAGTCAGAACCTGCTGGAAGGAGCACTTCGAAGATCTCTTTAACCGAGACTCTACCTTTGACACGAGTGTCCTCGACTACATCCCGCAGCATGCTACCCACCACCATTTCAGCAAAACCCCAGCACTGCACGAGGTAGAAAAGGCCATCTGCCAGCTCAAGAACAACAAGGCATCGGGAACGGATGGAATCCCTGTTGAGGCACTAAACTATGGCGGAGAGGCACTAAACTATGGCGGAGAGGCACTATTGGCACGAATGCATGAACTCATCTCTCTCATCTGGAAGGAGACCACCATGCTGGGAAGTCTCAGAGATGCTGTAAGCGTGATCATCTTTAAAAAAGGGGACAAGTCCGACGGCAGCAACTACAGAGGAATCTCTGTTATCAGCCACTAGGAAAGTCGTTGCTAGAATCCTTCTCAACCGTCTTCTCCCTGTGGCTGAGGAGCTCCTCCTGGAGTCACAGTGCGGATTTTGTCCCCTACGGGGTGCAATGGACATGATCTTTACGGTGTGACAATTGCAAGAGAAATGCAGGGAACAGCACCAACCCTTGTACATGGCCTTCTTTGACCTCACAAAGGCCTTTGACACTGTCAATCGCGAGGGTCTATGGAGCGTCTTCCTCCGTTTCGGCTGCCCCTAAAAGTTTATATCATCCTCCGCCTGCTCCATGACAACATGCATGATCCTGATCAACGGATCCATCACAGACCCAATCCACGTCCGGACCGGGGTCAAGCAGGCTACGTCATCGCACCAACCCTCTTCTCGATCTTCCTCGCTGCAATGCTCCACCTCACACTCAACAAGCTCCCCGCTGGAGTGGAACTAAACTACAGAACCAGTGGGAACCTGTTCAATCTTCATCATCTCCAGGTCACATCCAAGACCGTCCCAATCTCTGCTGTTGAACTACAGTACACGGACAACGCTTGCGTCTGCGCACAAAGACTGAACTCCAAGTCATAGTTACCATCTTCACTGAGGCGCAAGAAAGCATGGGCCTTACATTAAACATCCGTAAGGCAAAGGTCCTCCACCAACCTGACCCCACCACATAGCACTGTCCCCCAGTCATCAAGACAGCCCTGGACAACGTGGACCACTTTCCATACCTCGGGAGCCTATTATCAGCAAGGACAGACATCGACGACGAGGTTCAATACCGCCTCCAGTGCGCCAGTGCAGCCTTCGGCCACCTGAGGAAGTGTGTGTTCGAAGATCAGGCCCTCAAATCTGCCACCAAGTTCATGGTTTACAGGGCTGTAGTAATACCCACCCTCCTGTATGGCTCAGAGACGTGGACCATGTACAGTAGACATCTCAAATTGCTGGAAAAATACCAACGATGCCTCCGCAAGATCCTGCAAATCCCCTGGGAGGACAGACGCACCAATGTTAGTGTTCTCGATCAGGCCAACATCCCCAACATTGAAGCACTGACCACACTCGACCAACATTGGTCGCATGCCGGACACTAGACTCCCAAAGCAAGCGCTCTACTCGGAACACCTACATGGCAAGCAAGCCCCTGGTGGGCAGAGGAAACGTTTCAAGGACACCTTCAAAGCCTCCTTGATAAAATGTACCATCCCCACCGACACCTGGGAGTCCCTGGCTAAAGACCGCCCTAAGTGGAGGAACAGCATCTGGGAGGTCGCTGAGCACCTCGAGTCTCGTCGCCGAGAGCATGCAGGCAGCGGAAGGAGCGTGCGGCAAACCAGACCCGCCCACCCTTTCCTTCAATGACTGTCTGTCTGACCAGTCAGAGACTGTGGTTCCCGCATTGCACTGTTTAGTCACCTAAGAACTCACTTTTAGAGTGGAAGCAAGTCTTCCTCGATTTCGAAGGAATGCCTATGATGAGTAGTCTGCAGTCTATGATGGAGCACTTGGCCACTTCCAGCAATCTGGGCCCAGCAACAGGAGCCTGAGGAACCCGCCTTTCTAGCTTTGATGCAAGTTCAAATGGCTGCCATTCAGACCCCTACGATCTGAATTCTTGTGCCTGACTACACCCTTTTAAATAACGCTTCCAGTCAGCCTTTGAAACCAATCCCGTGAGGTGTTAATCAATGGATCGGATGCTGGGTGGCACTTCCGGGGTCCGAAAAACATGATAGGGCCCCGATTTGCATGTATTCGTGAGGCGCCCACCTGCTTCCGGCAAGTGCCTCAGCCACCTATAAAACAGCACGTGATTAAAACAGGCGGGAACGGGTAGTAAGTTTTCAGAGATGATTTTAACAGTGTACCCACCTGGCAAATAGGGTTCAAATCACTCTTTTATATTAGTTCGCAGCTACTATAATGACTGCCATGCAAGGGGACCAAGATAGCAGGAACCTTGCCTATTGTAGCAGCTTTGCTTTGTGCTGAAGGTACATGAATGGCTAGAATCAGGCACCCACGAGGCAGTAATTGCTTTAGTTCACTGTTGAGATTCACACATGGTGCTTAAACCCCATGTCTGATGCATAACGTTAGCTAAAGGACTCTGCAAAAAAGACCAAGGATCACCAAGCGTTGTGTTATGTTGAACTCAGAAGACAGTTGAAGATTAAGCATTCCTATCTAACCTTCTAACTGATTGTTACTTCTGTATGATTTTGCTTCTTAGAATAATAACAATTAGTCATTTTAGGTGCACTACAAGGGCCATCAGCTTGATGCTTTTCTGCTGATTCAGAAAGGTCAGGATATACAGTGCTATCCTTCATCCCTTGCGTTACGAGGGATTTCCGTGTAGTACACTATCCATGAATGGTATGTGGGAAAGTTGCACTTCATAGGAAGTGCAGGCCTGTCTCTAAAGAACTTGAATAAAATATTGGAGAAAGAGGCTGTAGGAGGCAAATACCACGAGCAGCAAATAACCAGCTTTCTAAGTTATCATGGAATCATAGAAATTTACAGCATAAAAAGGAGGCCATTTCGGCTATTCGTGTCCATCCCAGCCGTCCAAGAGCTATCCAGCCTAATCACACTTTCCAGCTCTTGATCCGTAGCCCTGTAGATTACGGCACTTTAAGTGCACATCCAAGTATTTTTTAAATGTGGTGAGGCTTTCCGCCTCTGTCACCCTTTCAGGCAGTAAGTTCCAGACCCCCACTATTCTCTTGAAGAAATTTGCCCTCATAAACAACCCCCCCCCCACCACCCAATTACTTCAAATGTATGTCCCCTGGTTGTTGACCCCTCTGCCAAGGGAAACAGGTCCTTCCTATCTACTCTATCCAGGCCCCTCATAATTTTATACACCTCAATCAGGTCTCCCCTCAGCCTCCTCTGTACCAAAGAAAACAGACCCAGCATCTCCAATCTTTCCTCATAGCCAAAATCCTCCAGTCCAGGCAACATTTTTGTAAATCTCCTCTGCACCCTTTCCAGTGCAATCACATCTTTCCTGTAATGTGGTGACCAAAACCGTACACAGTACTCCAGCTGCGGCTAACCAGTGTTTTATACAGTTCAAGCATAACCTCCTTGCTCTTGTGTTTTATGCCTCAACTTATAAAGGCAAGTATTCCATATGCCTTCTTAACCACCTTATCTACCTGGCCTGCTACCTTTAGGGATCTGTGGACCTGCACTCCAAGGTCCCTTTGTTCCTCTGCACTTTTCAGTGTCATACCATTTAATGTGTATTCCCGTTAGACCTCCCCAAATGCATTACCTCACATTTCTCCGGATTGAATTCCATTTGCCACTGTTCTGGCCACGTGACTTGTACATTGATATCTTCCTGCAGTCCGCTGCTTTCTTCTTCCACACAGCCATTTGCAAACTTCTTAATCATACCCCAACATTCAAGTCCAAGTCATTGATATATACCACAAAAAGCAAGGGACCTGCACTAAGCCCTGCGGAACCCCATTGGATACAGGCTTCCAATCACAAAAACACCCTTTGCTTCCTGCCTCAGCCAATTTTGGATCCAACTTGCCACTTTGCCCTGGATCCCATGTTTTTGTGACCAGTCTGCCATGTGAGGTAATGCATTTAGCTTTGCTAAAATCCATATACACATCATATGCACTGCCTCATCGACCCTCCTGGTTACCTTCTCGAAAAATTCAATCATGTTTGTCAGACACGACCTTCCCTTAACAAATTGATTAATCCATGTCTTTCCAAATAAAGATTTATCCTGTCCCTCAGAATTTTTTACAATAATTTTCCCACCTCTGAGGTTAGACTGACTGGCCTGTAATTACTTGGACTATCCCTTTTCTCCCTTTTTAAACAATGGTACAACATTAGCAGTCCTCCAGTCCTCTGGCACCAGATCTGTAGCCAGAGAGGATTGGAAAATGATGGTCAGAGCCTCTGTTATTTCCTCTTGGATAGTTATTTTCACAACCATCAGTTTCAAAACTATTGCCATTTCCTCAGTGGAGCTCTACAATTCCTCAGAAAGGACTGAATGTGCTTTGCAACATCAGCTGAAAAGGATTCCCATTGAAATATATCCATTAATCATCAGTGTGCTCAGGTTGGGAGCACTGTTTATCTTTCAGTTGAAGTGCAACAGAAAAAGCTTTGGTGAAGACTTGGGACCAACTACTGTGATCAGCTGAAGATCATGATAAATTATAACCCGATTATCTAATGTGGCTGGTGCATCACCGTACTCTTGTCAGTGACCGGAGGTAAATTCTTATATTTTTGAATTCACCAACATTCAACTTAAGACCAGGCAGGCTTCTCCCCGTTGTCCTGGCCAGCATTTATCCCTCAACCAACATCACTAAAACAGATTATCCGGTAATTTATCTTATTGCTGTTTGTGGGAGCTTACTGTGCGCAAATTGGCTGCAGCGTTTCCTACATTACGACAGTCACTACACTTCAGAAGTACTTTATTGGCTGCACGAAAGGAGCTAAATAAATGCAAGCCTTTCTTTTTTTAAAGTCAAAGGAAAATGGGCTTGACTGATGTAATCGCCAAGAATGAAGAGTATTACCTGATCACAGTTGGATAAAGCTCTGCAGTGAAAACATACACAATGTTAAAGGCAGCGCTGACAGCCAACTTTCCACACAGCGCTAATGAAGTGACGTTCACCAAGAACCCCATGTTAAAGTCTGCTAGAAGAAAAAGAAACAATTTAAATTTAGATATGGGGCAATGGAGTTAGGTTGCAGATCAACTGAATGGCGGAACAGGTTCGAGGGGCTCAGAGGCCTGTTCCTGTGCTCCTATATGATAATGGTAAATGAAACAATCATATTAATCTTTCAAGAGAGTACAGCAATACATAATACCTCAATGACCAGATACAGAATGCCAAACCCATTGTTAACTGTCTTAAGGGAATTTGATCAATTTTGAACGTGTTATATTTTATTATAGTGATCATTAGACTACAGAGTATTAAAATTATGGTATGTCCTCTTACCTGGGAGCCGAGGTAAGAACATGGTACTTATGCAGGCAACCCCTGCAAACAACAGGAATGCTGCCATTGTCTTACGTCTTCCTGACCTGGAGGGATCATCGGAGGGGGGAGAGAGAGAGAAAGAGGAAGAGAGTAGAATAATACCTGTATTATAAGAATATAATCCACCAAATCACAATACATGGAGTGGCTCCTGAAATGGAAAGATATGCACAAGTTTACCCAGTACTAAATATCATCACTCAAACTGAAAGTGCTGCTGTGTAAGTCATACCAGACTTCAATCATTCAATCCTTTAAAATTGCTGTATAATACAATACAGCAGAAAACCAACATCTGTCTGATTCTTAGATCAAGCATCTTAACATTTAATTGACATGATTAAAATCATCGACTGGCTCAGTGGGTAGCACTCTCATCTCTGAAGGTTGTGGGTTCAAGTCCCACTCCAGAGACTTGAGAACAAAAATCTAGCCAGACACTCCAGTGCAGTGCTGAGGGAGTGATGTACTGTCAAAGGTGCCGTCTTTCGAATGGATGTTAAATCGAGGCCCATCTGCCCTCTCGGGTAGATGTAAAAGATGCCACGGCACTATTTCGAACAAGAGCAGGGGAATTATCTCAATCTCTCAAACAACATCACAAACAGATTAACTGGTCTTTATCTCAGTAGTCTTTGTGGGAGCTTGCTGGGCACAAATTGGCAGCTGCATTTCCTACATTACAACCTACATTACACTTCAAAAAGTACTTTATTGGCTATAAATTGTTTTGCGATGAAAGGCACTGTATAAATGCAAGTCTTTCTTTCTCATATGCTCCAGACTAAGTTATTCCGTAAAAACGGGGAGGGGGAAAGAACGTCTAGGGGAGAATTTCCTGGTCAAAATATTCTCCCTTCTCAGGGAAGAAAAAATATGGTCTCATCATAAATTTCTTATACTTGCTTTTTTTTTTTAAAAAACTGAATTTTCTTGCCTACATTTTCCTGTTCACCCATCACCCTGTGGTTCCCATTCCAACGCCTCCAATTTTGAATTCTCATCCCCATATTTAAATTCCTCCATGGCCTCGCCATCTCTGTAACCTCCTCCAGCCCTACAACCCTCCTTCCCCGGCCCCCCCCGAACCTTCCATTCCTCCTATGCATCGCCTACTCCCCACTTTCACCCCGCATTGACAACCATGCCTTCAGCCTCCTATGCTGCACTCTCTGGAATCCTCTCCCTCCCCCTCCTCCTTCAAACACACCTCTTTGATCAGGTTTATGGTCACCACTCCTAATATCTCAACTTTTGGCTCGGCGTCCATTTATCTTTGATTACGCCGCTGTGAAGCACCTTGGGGCGAGTTTCTTAAAGGAATACAAGCTGTTGTTTTTGTATATGGAGCGCTTTTTGAGTCAGGTCTCCTTTCCTGCTCGGCTGTTCCAGTGACATTAAAAGGAGTAACCCAGAGCAACCCCACTGTTAAAAGGCAGAGGCCATGATTGTAAAACCCATCTTAGCGCAGCTCAGGTATCGCTTTCCTCAGCCCCCACATCCACTGGAAACCAAGCGACAGACTGTAGCATTCAACGATTCAGCCGTCACTGATTGGGACAGTCCCAAACTGGTATTGCCAGAGCAACTAACAGCACAGAGAGAGTCTCCTGCTCAATGCAGAACCAATATTTTGGCAGAAAACAGAAGGTAAAAATTCGCCGACCTTGCGCCCGTTTTTTGGCAATATTTTGCAGTTTTTGGCAGAAAACAGCGAACTGGGAAATTCGGAGAAGGCTTGCACTGGCGGTTTTTAAGTACTGCTGGGAAGAGGTCTTGAATTAGCGCTTTCGCCAAAAATTTGGCTCACAGCACACCCATAGTTAGGACGAAAAAAAACACCCAGGAGAAACCTGCGTTGCAACTCTTGGGACAGCGGTAGGTATGTTGAAGACCTGCAAAAAAGGGAAGTTAAAGTTTTATTTTTTAATTCTTTAAAAGGGATTCGATAGTTAAGTGTCTTGTGAATGTTTTGTGATTTTTTTGGGGGGTGTTTTCCGCCCTCCCAAGGCCTCTCTCGCAGCGGTATCAGCCTCGGAGAAAAGTTCCAGAAAATTCGCGCTGCAACGCCGATTTTTACCGCTGTGCGAACTGAAGCCCAAATTTTAGGCCTCGTAGCAGTAGTGGAGTCATAGCGGTATTTTTGGCGAAAAAATACTGCTATCACCAAAAATTGAATTTCTAGCCCAGAAACTGCCGGATCGTCCACTGTCCTGCTTAACTGCAAAGTAACTGCTCAAGAGTTCTACCGTGTGAGAAAGAAGATTATTGCCGCCATAGGACTTCAAAACTTAACAGTTTCCTGGCAAGTAGCTAAACCGCTGAATATTTTTAAAGTGCATATTCAATGTTAAATAGAACTCTCTGCATTGTACTTTACTGATAGAAGGATAACCTGGAATATCGACATACAGTCCCACACTGGACCTGGACTTCAGGACCAGACCAGAGCCTCGAAGTTGCTATTGCTACTGATGGGAGTCAAGAACAACCCAACAGACTACACCAACAACACCAACAACTTGCATTTAGACAGCACCTTTTCACATCCCAAAATGCTTCGCAGAAGCAGAATCAGACAAAAACTGACACCGACATTAGGAGGGGTGACTAAATATTTGGACAAAAATGTAGGTTTGATAGAAAGAAAGAACTTGTATTTATAATATTTATAAAGACGACTGTTTGGATATTGTGAGCGACCCCTTAATACAAATACAATTCAAATATGGCAGCAGCAGTTAACCTCTGCTCCCCCAATGGCTTAGTGGGAAGAACTGAATGTAGAACTGAGCTGTACAGGAAGTCCCAGGTTCGATTCCTGGTCACTGCTGAGTTCCACGAGGGCTTCAAATTCCTGAAAAGTGCAACTGTGCAGACATTGACGGACACTTGGAAATGTGTTCATTTCATGTGATAAGGTCAGACTGGTGCAGGGCAAGATAACAGAAGTCTACTGGCACCCCACCATGACTCATCAGGTTTAGGAGTGGAGTGAAGCAAATAACACCTTTATATATGGAAAAAAAGAAAAAAAAAGACTTGTATTTTTACAGCTCCTTTCACAAGCACGTCACAACCAATGAAGTACTTTTTGAAGTCAAGTGACCGTTGTAATGTGGGAAACGCTGTAGCCAATTTACACAAAGCAAGCTTCCACAAACAACAATGACTTGATAATCTGTTTTTGGTGAGGTTTGTTGAGGATAATCTGTTTTTGGTGAGGTTTGTTGAGGTATAAATAATGGCCAGGACATCAAGGAGAACTCTGCAGCTCATCTTCAAAATAGTGACCTAGATCTTTTACATTCTCGAGGGCAGACAGAGGGCTCCAAGTTTAATGTCTCATCCAAAAGACAGCACTCCCTCAGTACTCTTTTTTTTTTTCCTCAATCCTAAAATCAAATTGATAAAAGAAATACACTGCTGGTCCTGCCAGTGACTGAAGCCGCTGAAGGTTGCAGAAATCAAAAATACTAATGGCGTATACTGCGAGATGCCCTGCTGGCCAATGACGTGGCTTTCACTGTGAAACCTGCCCTGGAGAATTCCTGTATCTTAAATGGCCCACAATGACCTTTTCAGATGGCAGGTGCTCAGATCGAGTGCTTTTTAAAATAAAAAAAACAGGAGTCAATTTGAGCACTTTGAGAACACACTCAGATAACCAAGCGTGAGCTGGCAGGGTTTTGTGCAAATTCTAAGGAATTGCAAAATAGGCATGGATCTCGGATGATCCCATCACCATCACATGGCTGATTCAGGAGAGGATGGGCAGGGATATTTTCCTCTCACCAATATCTCTAAACAGTGCCCTCTCAAGTTGCTATTGTGAACTGCACTGACTTTAAAATAAAAACCAAGTCTTTACGTTTCTTGTATGTCAAAAGCCAGCCCAGTGAATAAACACACGGAATTCAAGTCCACCGGTTCTTGCTTTTCCCCCCTCAGCAGGCCGTAAACAGCAGATATTTACCAAGGCTGTGTGAGATGTGTTCCATTGTTGAATGTTTACAAATTCATTGCCTCCAACATGTATCAAACACCACAATTCAACAACGAGGCGGTCGGTGTAATTCTTACCAGGACTTGTCAATGAAATAGAGGCACAGGGGAAATGCAGGCACTTCCACAAGGCCATACAAAGCGATGTTCAGGTAGCGATTGCCTTTCAATTCCCCGGCATTCAACGTCAGGCCGTAATACACAAGGCTGCAAACATACCTATTCAAAGAAAGAACATTCCTTTCTCACCAACGTCCCATTTCTAGCGCGGGCTTCATTGCTTTGGGGGGGCAGGATGGGGCAGGAAGGAGAATGAAGATGAAGGGGGCGGAGGGGGGACGGCGGAGGGGGACGGCGGGGGGGGCGGCCGGGGGGCAGAAGGGGGCGGCGGGGGGGGCAGAAGGGGGCGGCGGGGGGGCAGAAGGGGGCGGCGGGGGGGCAGAAGGGGGCGGCCGGGGGGCAGAAGGGGGCGGCGGGGGGGGGCAGAGGGGGGCGGCGGGGGGGCAGAAGGGGGCGGCGGGGGGCAGAAGGGGGCGGCGGGGGGGCAGAAGGGGGCGGCGGGGGGGGCAGAAGGGGGCGGCGGGGGGGCAGAGGGGGGCGGCGGGGGGGCAGAGCGGGGCGGCGGGGGGGCAGAGGGGGGCGGCGGGGGGGCAGAGGGGGGCGGCGGGGGGGCAGAGGGGGGCGGCGGGGGGGCAGAGCGGGGCGGCGGGGGGGCAGAGCGGGGCGGCGGGGGGGCAGAGCGGGGCGGCGGGGGGGCAGAGCGGGGCGGCGGGGGGGCAGAGCGGGGCGGCGGGGGGCAGAGCGGGGCGGCGGGGGGGCAGAGCGGGGCGGCGGGGGGGCAGAGCGGGGCGGCGGGGGGGCAGAGGGGGGCGGCGGGGGGGCAGAGGGGGGCGGCGGGGGGGCAGAGGGGGGCGGCGGGGGGGCAGAGGGGGGCGGCGGGGGGGCAGAGGGGGGTGGCGGGGGGGCAGAGGGGGGTGGCGGGGGGCAGAGGGGGGTGGCGGGGGGCAGAGGGGGGTGGCGGGGGGCAGAGGGGGGTGGCGGGGGGCAGAGGGGGGTGGCGGGGGGCAGAGGGGGGTGGCGGGGGGCAGAGGGGGGTGGCGGGGGGCAGAGGGGGGTGGCGGGGGGCAGAGGGGGGTGGCGGGGGGCAGAGGGGGGTGGCGGGGGGCAGAGGGGGGTGGCGGGGGGCAGAGGGGGGTGGCGGGGGGCAGAGGGGGGTGGCGGGGGGCAGAGGGGGGTGGCGGGGGGCAGAGGGGGGTGGCGGGGGGCAGAGGGGGGTGGCGGGGGGCAGAGGGGGGTGGCGGGGGGCAGAGGGGGGTGGCGGGGGGCAGAGGGGGGTGGCGGGGGGCAGAGGGGGGTGGCGGGGGGCAGAGGGGGGTGGCGGGGGGCAGAGGGGGGTGGCGGGGGGCAGAGGGGGGTGGCGGGGGGCAGAGGGGGGTGGCGGGGGGCAGAGGGGGGTGGCGGGGGGCAGAGGGGGGTGGCGGGGGGCAGAGGGGGGTGGCGGGGGGCAGAGGGGGGTGGCGGGGGGCAGAGGGGGGTGGCGGGGGGCAGAGGGGGGTGGCGGGGGGCAGAGGGGGGTGGCGGGGGGCAGAGGGGGGTGGCGGGGGGCAGAGGGGGGTGGCGGGGGGCAGAGGGGGGTGGCGGGGGGCAGAGGGGGGTGGCGGGGGGCAGAGGGGGGTGGCGGGGGGCAGAGGGGGGTGGCGGGGGGCAGAGGGGGGTGGCGGGGGGCAGAGGGGGGTGGCGGGGGGCAGAGGGGGGTGGCGGGGGGCAGAGGGGGGTGGCGGGGGGCAGAGGGGGGTGGCGGGGGGCAGAGGGGGGTGGCGGGAGGCAGAGGGGGGTGGCGGGGGGCAGAGGGGGGTGGCGGGGGGCAGAGGGGGGTGGCGGGGGGCAGAGGGGGGTGGCGGGGGGCAGAGGGGGGTGGCGGGGGGCAGAGGGGGGTGGCGGGGGGCAGAGGGGGGTGGCGGGCGGCAGAGGGGGGTGGCGGGCGGCAGAGGGGGGTGGCGGGGGGCAGAGGGGGGTGGCGGGGGGGCAGAGGGGGGTGACGGGGGTCAGAGGGAAGTGGCGGGGGGGCAGAGGGGGGTGGCGGGGGGGCAGAGGGGGTTGGCGGGGGGGAGCAGAGGGGGGTGGCGGGGGAGCAGAGGGGGGTGGCGGGGGGGCAGAGGGGGTGGCGGCAAGTGGGAGTGGCGAAGCATAGATAGTTAATGCTGAGGTGAGTGAAGTTTTAAGAATTTAAGGATTAAATGGATGATTCAGAAGAATAGGTGATCGGACTGTAAGATGGTGAATGGGTAGTGATCAAGGTGTCGGAGCATGATGGTGTAACAAGAGTGGGAGGAAGCACATGATCAGGAGAAAGGATAGCAAGTGAGCAACTGGGGGTATTTGCTTGCAAGTCCACCGCAAACACAGCCTGCAGTCGCTCCTTTCCCTGTCGCACCGCCCCTACCCAAAAGGAAAGAAGCCCAAGACAGAGAAGCAGCATTGGGGAGGGAAAGAGAGCAGAGAGATTGAGAAACATGAAATCAGAGACAGTTAGCAGAGTGCAATTCCTCAGATATCAGAAAGGAGTAACCACAGCAAAATTTCTGCCACTGCTTGCAATGCTCCGTTTTGTGTCATCCCAGTACAAGGGAGCATGGCCTTAATTTACACTGGACATTTCAAACAGGACACCGGATGAATTAATGAACTTGGGACTATTAGCAATTTGCGAGGCGAGACCTCATTTACATTCAATAAAAGATTACTTCGATTTAATGTGATCTTAATTTTCTTCTGCAAAGTTATAAATATAAGTGGAATTGCAAACTGATAAATGATCCTCAAGAACAGTCGATCAAGGTACCTTCGCCTTTTGAAGGGTTTATGACATGCTTCAGAATTGGAAAATCTTTGCACCCTCCTTTTTATGATCACTTACCACACATACATCAAGATGGCAGTCCTCCAGCGTAATGTAGGATGCCTCACCAGGTCCATAACTCCATGAGCTGGTCGACCAATTTTTGTTGTTCCAGCGCAGGGGTTTAGTTGTACAAAGGTCTTCTCGTTCCCATTCCTTTGTGCAATATATTGCAGCACCTCCTCTGCTTCCTCAGTCCTCCCCTGAGAATATAACCACCTTGGCGATTCTGGAACTGTACTGCATCAGAAAATCGGCACCGTGAAACTCGACTCATATCACTGAATTATACGTCACTTAATGGAGCTTTCGTCAGTTTCAACCTGCCCTATTGAATGTGTGCTCCACCTTTCGCCTTTTTGTCATCTCAACAGCACTTCATTAGTGATAATAATCGGTTTGCTATAGAAGCACATGCATTATACGATGGCAATGTTAATCGGAAGCTGTATTTTTTTTTCAGAGCTACTAGGAATCCTGAAGATAAAAATGGAAAATCATATTGGGATTTGTCAGTCAAAAACAAGTACACTTTAACTGTAAGTGCAAAGCAGTTAACGTCCAAAATGTGTCACGCTGAGAAACCCAATTACTGCCCTTCCTACCCACATCATACCCTAGTTGGAGTAGAGACACAAGTGCTGCTGGTGATTGTGTTTATTAAAACTAACTAATCTGATGATTGCCTTCACTGTTTGACACATTAACAACAACAACTTGCATTTATATTGCACCTTTAGCAGTAAAATGTCCCAAGGTGCTTCTCAGGAACATTATCAAACATCATTTGACACCATGCCATAAATGGAGATCTTCAGACAGGTGACTGAGAGAGGTAGGTTTCAAGGAGCGTCTTGAAGGGAGAGGTAGAGATGTGGAGAGGTTTAAGAAGGGAATTCCTGAGCTTACGGCCCAGGCAGCTGAAGGCACGGCTGCCAATGGTGGAGTGATGAAAATCAGAGATGCTCAAGAAATCAGAATTAAAGAATTGGAGGAAGCATTGAATCTTTGCAATAGATGACTTTGCATAGTTAATGTACTCAAAATGTAAGCAGATTCCTTAATTTGTGTGGCAATGGTGTCACCTTCTGCAGTAGTCATTTCTCTCACGGCTGTTTGCAAGACCTTGCTACACACAAATTGGCTGTTGTGTTTGACTGTGTAACAGCCGCCACTGCATTTCAAAAGTAATTAATTGTTCAAAGCGCCTGGGGGAGTCCCAAGAATACCATAAGGTGCTATATAGATGCAAATTCAATCTTTTAATACAGACTTATGAAGAATTTCCACTGGGTTTGCAAATACAGACTACCTTAGAAGATTAAGGGGTGATCTAATTGAGGAGTTTAGGATGATTAAAGGAGTTGATAGGGTAGATAGAGAGAAATGATTTTCTCTGGTTGGGGCGGGGGGGGGAGAAATCCAGAACAAGGGAGCACAACCTTAACATTGGAGCTAAGCTGTTCGGGGTGATGGCAGGAAGCACTTCTTCACACAAAGGGCAGTGGGAATCTGGAACTCTTCCCCAAAAACCTGTTGAGGCTGGGGGTCAATTGAAAATTTCAAAACAGAGATTGAGATTTTTGTTATGCAAGGGTATTAAGGGTTATGGAACTAAGGTGGGTAAATGGAGTAAAGATACAGATCAGCCATGATCTAACTGAATGGTGGAACAGGCTCAAGGAACTGTGTCAGAAATATGTCGCAACTCTAGAACACACAAAACATTATCGCTATTTCTAATACAAGGTCTGAACGGGATCCTGGGAACAATAGATCTGTTAAGTTGACATCTATAGTACAGAACATGCTAAAATTCATTATAAAATTAAGTGATTCAAACCCAAAGCAATAAGAATATAGCCAATGTGGCTTGATAACTTGCTAAGTTAAATTTATTTGCATTGAGGGTGTATAAAAATTGTGGACAATTAGATATCTTGACACAAACTATGTTCTCTGGAAGTTTTTTTTAGCTGAAGTAAAAATTTATGACAAAAGAGGAAATAGTGAATTGGATCATAATTAAGTAAATGGGAAACAAAGTGACGGAAGCATGTTGTAACCAGCAGAGTACCTGAGGGGAAAATCCTGGGACCTCTTACTCACATTTACAAATGATAAAGATGAAGGTATGAAAATTAGGGAGTTAAGGTTGCAGATACAGGTTGGACCTCTCTGGTCCGGCACCCTTGGGACCTGACCAGTGCTGGAACAGAGAATTTTTCAAACCATGGGAGATCATGCCGAGCCTCGGTATAACCTGTAGACAGCACCTGGGCTCCTGAACGCCTCCACCACGCTCAGGCTGCAAAGCTCGGGCCTCGCTCTCTCTCTGTGGAAATCTCTCAGCCACATTTGTTAATTAACACGGTGGTTTGGTGCTCAACTATAGTTTATAAACCCTCCTCTCCTTCAGGAAGCGTGGGAAACTGATGCCGATACCTAAGCCGAACCACGGATGTTTCCGGACCTGAGAATACCAGACCAGAGAGGTCCAAACTGTACCATCAAGTTATGTAAAAAGGCTGGATGCTTTGAGGGAAGTGACAACATTCAGAGAGATCATCTGATGTCAAGCATCTGGCAGATCAATTGCAGGCGGAATTTAATTGAGAAATGTGTAGGAATAATAGGACTAAAATTGGTTACCAAATGAAGTATATTTTTGGTTTAACAACGGTTCCTTTTCTCCGTCATAATATCACTCATCTTGTTCTCAACCACTTCAGGATTCACCTCTACTCTCGCAAAGACCCAATGAAGAATATAAAGTTCTGGTTAGACCCCATCTGGAGCACTGTGTTCAGTTCTGGGCACCGCCCCTCAGGAAGAATGTATTGGCCTTGAAGAGTTGCAGCTCAGATTCACCAGAATGATAGTGGGTTTAAATGATACCGGTAATGTCAGCTGTGGCTCAGTGGGTAGCACTCTCGCCTCTGAGTCAGAAGGCTGTGGGTACAAGTCCCACTCCAGGAACTTGAGCACAAAATAAAATCTAGGCTGACACTCCAGTGCAGTGCTGAGGGAGTGCTGCACTGTCAGAGGTGCCGTCTTTCGGATGAGACGTTAAACCGAGGCCCCGTCTGACCTCTCAGGTGAACATAAAAGATCCCATGTCATTATTTCGAAGAAGAGCAGGGGAGTTATCCCCGGTGTCCTGGTCAATATTTATCCCTCAATCAATATAACAAAAACAGATTATCTGGTCATTATCACATTGCTGTGTGTGGGAGTTTGCTGTGCGCAAAAGTACTTAATTCTTTCTTTAAGCTATAAGGACTGTTGCAATTTAAAAAAAGACTTGCATTTACACAGCGTCTTTCATGACCTCAGGACGTCCCAAAGTGCTTTACAGCCAATGAAGTACTTTTGAAGTGCAGTCACTGTTGTAATGTAGGAAACGCAGCAGCCAATTTGCGCACAGCAAGCTCCCACCAACAGCAATGTGATAATGACCAGATAATCTGTTTTAGAGATCTGACTTTATTACTTGTGCTTGCTCAGATGCCCAATGTTTTAGGCAAACCCCTCAAATGACACTATTTGTAGGCAAACCCCTCAAACCCAGTGTTCTGGAGATTTGACTTGGAAAGCATGATACCAATTACTTGATGCGATTACTTGATAGTGAAACCAAAACAATCCAAATGAGTGTGACATGCACAATTTCCAGTACAGATGAGAAGTATCACTACACAAAGCCTTTGGACGGAATTACGTTTAATTATGCTTTGTCATCAATAGTCAGATTTATTCCAATTGTGCTTGCATCCAATTCACTCATGATCATTCATCAATATACGCAATGCTAGCTAAATTTTTCGGTAAAGTCCTTTTAAGCATTTAAATAAAAACTTACATGAAGAGGAGGAAAAACAGCACTCCAGGACAATTGGCGACGGCAGCAAGAGTACGCCAGTCCCTGATGTAATAGCCAATAACAGAGAAAGCAGCAATTCCAACTGCAAACACTAAATTGGTGAGCGACCCTGAATTATAAAATATATTCCAGTTATTTAAAATGCAATGCAATTCCTTTCCATTACGAACTGCATACTTTAGATGAGTGAAGCATCAATCTACCAAAGCTTCTGCATTTTACAACATTAATATTAAATAATCCTCCCCAATTATTATAAAATAAGGGAGATTTAGAATGATCCATCTGGATCTGCAACTGCCAGTACCTTTGATCATTAAGGCCCATGAATAACTCATGTTTAAAAAAAAATCTGCCAAACTGTTACAAAGTCAAACATGTTCAATCTTCATCAAATAAGAAATACAACATGGAATGTGTTGAGCAAAACAAATCAGCCTTCTTCATCTACAAGTCAACCCAACTGTGAAGTGTTCGCCACATGTTGAGAGAAAAATTACCCATTACAGGATTTGTAAAAATATATTTTTTCAGAATGTCCAATTGCAGCACTGCAGGACCTGATCAGTGTGCACACCTTCAAAGGACAAATGCTGACATTTGGAGGAGACAGAAATGATCCACAACTTTCCCACTTCTGCAGCTTAAAGTAAGAAGCTAAACTACGGGATACAGACTATGCGGAAATGGTCAAATGCTCATGATCATTGAGAGACGATCTACAAATGATATATAGATTGACTGCCCTGGGTCTTTTCTCTCTTGAAAAGAAAAGACTCAGACGGGATAGGTTAGAGATGTTGATAATGATGAAGGGTTTGGACAAATTGAATCCAAGTTACCTTTTCTGCCGTGTACAGAGCTTAAGCACAAAGGGTCATATTAAGGGCAACAAAAGAAAATAGGAAATGTAGGAAGAACTTATCTTTTTAAACTAGAAGAGTGATCAGTATGTGGAACAGATTTATGGCACAGGGTGAACACGAAACCTTAGTGGGTTTTAAGAAGGAACGACACAGGTTCTTATCAACAAATGGGACTTCGGGTTATTAGAAATGTTAGAAAAAGGAATACTGTGGATCGGTGGCCTAGATCAACCAACGGTGTTCTCCTGCCTGAAAACTGTCTTGCTGGGTAGGTTTGAGATACTGTTCAAGATGCAAGTGAGAACATGTTCATAGCACAACGTTAGACATTGGTCAGGGAAACTCAAGTGACGATGAGAGAGCAATACATTTCAGAAATGCTCTGCATTACTGCCCTCTCTTACTCCCAAACATTTCAAAACAGAATAGCAAGCAGTTGGGCAAATTCATGTGGACCTGATTGACATGAGCTGCTATAAGCAAATTTACTTTATTGGGATAATCAGAGTTAATGTTAAAAATAGCAAGCTGCGTTATATTACACTTGATCCTAAAGCTCCTCATCTATCAGCAGACCCAATCGTCAAAGAGCGGCAGTGCACCCACCTGTCAAAGCCCAATAGGATTTTCCCACAAACTCCTGTGTTAGTACAAAGGCCACCAGGGACATCCCACCATTCACAAGCCCAACAAGAAGTCGTGTCATGGCAAAGATTTCATAGTTCGGAGCGATCGCTGTAAGAAACCCGAACACCACATCGAAAAACAAGCCTGGAAGAAATATAAAGGAATAACGTTTGAAACATTTCTTCAAAGAGACCAGACCATTCAAGAGTTAAGAGGCGGCCCATTATCAATTTCCACTCCATCTGTAGATGGTTGAATTTTCTGTGCTCAGTACACCTTTTATGTTGAAATACGGTGATTGATGGCTGGTGTCATCACCAATAAGACAACAACCAATAAACCGCAAATTAAACCAAATTTAAATGAAATTTAACAAATCAAATCAAAATGTTATTTCTGGAGGTGATGACGCACTCCAGCTCCTCCGGTACCCAGCGGCCGTGAAAGTCCTCAAGTCCCAGCAGCGTGTGCTCAGTACATCATTTCTCAATGTGTACCCATGGAGTGTGCCACGGCTTAACCAAAACTGGGACATCAGGAGTAGTCCAATGGGGTGAAGGGCAGACGGAGGAGGTGTGTGGCAGCAACTGTCACCCACTCCCGACTTCCTGTGGAGGGCGCACTGGTTAAGGATAACTCAATGTTTCCCTTAATATTACTCCAAACATTTATTCCACTAATTTTTCCAATTGAAAAAGCTGTCAATCAGCTTCAGTTCCAGCAGGTCAGGACTCCAACCATTCATCTAAGGAAGTGTCTTAACTTTTTTAAAATTGATAGTGACTAAGATATAATTTAAGTAACATAATTATATATGACACCTCTTAAATAAAAGGTATCATTTGCACCCTTACTTTTGATTGAAACTTTCTCTCAATTTCTCTTGACAGCAGAAAGGTAACTTTCAGAAAGAGACCACCCATGTGTATGCTGTAAAAGGTACAACATGCCTGGAGCGGGGACGGTGAGGTAATTAAGGCATAATACATCAAAAGGCCATCAACATGTTTCTGACCTAATCCAATCAAACCATTTCTTTCCAACTAAAACGGAGTTATTTTTATTTACAAGCAGGATAATGGCTAAATTAGCTGCTGTGTTTGCCTATATAACAGTGGCTACACTTCAAAAGTAATGAATTGGTTCTTTGGGGTGCCGCGAGGATGTGAAATGCGCTATATAAATGCAAGTTCTTTCTTTCTATCTAGAATTGCACAGGATAAAGACACAGCAAATTACTGGTGGCGCAAGTATTTGGAAAATAATAAAGCTAAGAACCTTTCAGAGACCCTTAATGGCACAAGGTGATACACTGGTGCATGTGATTCCTACATGGGGACAAAGTGTCAATTCCAGAAATTGAACTGAAGATGCTAAGAAAAGTCTGCAGTACATATTCCAAACTATAAGGCCTCCAACTGACTGCCAGTCAATCAAGCTCAAAGGCATAAAGTGGACAGACGTTTGCATTCCATGCTAATGAGAGACGGCTGTTTACTCACCACCCAGTGAGTGGTGAATCTGTGGAATTCTCTACCATAGAAAGTTGTTGAGGCCAATTCACTAAATATATTCAAAAAGGAGTTAGATGAAGTCCTTACTACTAGGGGGATCAAGGGGTATGGCGAGAAAGCAGGAATGGGGTACTGAAGTTGCATGTTCAGCCATGAAGTCACTGAATGGTGGTGCAGGCTAGAAGGGCTGAATGGCCTACTCCTGCACCTATTTTCTATGTTTCTATGTCTACTCAGGACTTCTTAATGCTTTAAACAATGTACATTTTTGAACTTCTACTAGAAAAAAAGTCTGTTTGCCAAGTTTGGTCTGTTAAAATGCAATCTGTAAACTTGTATACTTTTAACACTTATCAACAACCAAACTGTCCCTATGTCTGACTGGCATGGCTTACCTACAAATAAAATATCCATGGCCCTTCAGAAGTCCGATCATTTCACTAACACCTAGAGCCCAGCTTCTGCATCTTGGCTACAGATCAGAGAAACTGACTGCTACTTTCTGAAATTTAATGAGGAAAGACAGCCTACTTTTAAAATCTAGCCATTTCCAAACCACATTTATCCTTATATCAGTCTCCGAAATCATTGCACCTTTTAATTGGACAGGCATGTATCGATGTACAAATTCCAGAATAATCTGCGACAGATCTCAATCAATCTCCTAAACTCAGGAACGTCAAGCAATGTGAAACACCTCTCAAGAGCATATTGAATATAAAAATTATTTATACTCTTGCCTGCATATCTACAACAAAAAATGTTGGATATTGTATCTAAAATGTTTTGGGATATTTGAGAGATGTGATCAGGTGCAGCACAAATCCAAACCTTTCTTTCCTTTTTAGTTGTTATCGTATAGCTGAACTCTGCATCGTTTCAGATCAAGTGAACCTATTTCCACATCCGTAATATCACCCGTCTCCACATCTGTCTCTGTCTCAGCATATCTACTGCTGAAACCCCATTCATGCTTCTAGACTCGACTATTCCAATGTTTTCCTGACTGGCCTCTCATTTGCACCCTCCATAAAACTTCACCTCATCCAAAACTCTACTGCCCATATCCAAACTCGCACCTCGTCCCATTCACACATCACCCCTGTGCTCGCTAACTTACATTGCCTGCCGATTCAGCAACGACTCGATTTTAAATTCTCATCCTTGTGTTCAAGTCCCTCCATGGTCTCGCCCCTCCCTATCTTTATAATCTTCTCCACCCTTACAACCATGAGATCTCTGCGCTCCTTCGATTCTGGGCTCTTGCGCATCCCCAATTTTCATCACTTCACCATTAACGGCCATGCCTTCAGCTGCCTCGGCCCTAAACTCTGGAATTCCCTCCCTAAATCTCTCTGCCTCTCTCTTCTCCTTAATACATACCTCTTTGACCAACCTTTTGATCACCTGTCCTTATATCTCATTATGTGGCTTGGTGTTAAATTTTGTTTGATAACGCTCCTGTGAAGCATGTTAAAGACGCTATATAAATGCAGTTGGTGTTGTTGAAATCCCAGTCTTTACATTTAATTAAATTGGTTAAGTAGACCAAGTATAAAATAAATCTCACTTTTATACTTACACATGGTATGATTAAGCTAGCTTAGTTAATTGGGCAGCTAGTAAAAACTGGTTCCCTAAATAGGCCAGTGAGTCAGCCAGGAACAGTATAAAAAGAGGGTGCTTGGTGCAGTCTTGCTCGGAATGCAGTGGCAGTTCAGAGTGCAAAGGTAAGAGTTTGGTAAGTGGGAGAGTTTGGGCAAGTGGGAGCGGGAGGTGTTGCTTTGTCTTGTTTTTCCCACCAGTGCTGACTTCCCGACCTGGGAGGAAAAGAAAACCAAGTGTGACGCCACAGCAAGAGGTTTGGGGATGTCGGAGAGGCCTATAAAGGCCAGCTGGTGCAGCTGCAGCAGGGAGAGAAGGCAAAAAAGTAAAAAGAAATCGAAAGCTGATGTCACAGCCAAGGGGGTAAGTGATTGGCTGGTGATTGGTGAGTAGATTTTTCTTTTTCTTTTCTTTATCAGTAAGTAATCTTTAGCATTATTGTTGCCAAATTAAGTTAATCTAGGGGTTAAGTCATGGCAGGAGAGCTCAGACATGTGTTATGCTCCTCCTGTACTATGTGGGAAGTGTATCCGGTTGCAGCTCCTGACAGATCGCATTGCGGCACTGGAGCTGCGGGTGGATTCACTCTGGAGCATCCACAATGCTGGGAATGACGTGAATAGCATGTTTAGTGAGTTGGTCTTACACAGCCAGATAGGGGATGGGTGACCAACAGGAAGGGCACTGGAAGGAAGGTAGTGCAGGGGTCCCCTGCGGTCATCCCCCTGCAAAACAGATACACCGCTGTTGAGGGGGATAACTCATCAGGGGAGGGCAGCAGCAGCCAAGTCCACGGCACCGTAGGTGGCTCTGCTGCACTGGAGGACAGGAAAAAGAGTGGGAGAGCTATAGTGATAGGGGATTCTATGTAAGGGGATTAGATAGATGTTTCTGCGGCCGCAACCGAGACTCCAGGATGGTATGTTGCCTCCCTGGTGTGCAAGGGTCAAGGATGTCTCGGAGCGGGTGCAGGACATTTTGAAGGGGGGGTAAACAGCCAGTTGTCGTGGTGCATAGGTACCAACGATATAGGTAAAAAAAACGGGATGAGGTCCGACAAGATGAATTTAACTAGGAGCTAAATTAAAAAGTAGGATCTCAAATGTAGTAATCTCAGGATTGCTACCAGTGCCACGTGCTAGTCAGAGTAGGAATTGCAGGATAGCTCAGATGAATACGTGGCTTGAGGAGTGGTGCAGAAGGGAGGGATTCAAATTTCTGGGACATTGGAACCGGTTCTGGGGGAGGTGGGACCAGTACAAACCGGACGGTCTGCACCTGGGCAGGACCGGAACCAATGTCCTAGGGGGAGTGTTTGCTAGTGCTGTTGGGGAGGGGCTAAACTAATATGGCAGGGGGGATGGGATCCTACGCAGGGAGAAGAGGGAAGTAGAATGCGGGCAGAAGCAAAAGATAGAAAGAAGAAAAATAAAAGTGGAGGGCAGAGAAACCCAAGGCAAAAACCAAAAAGGGCCACATTACAGCAAAATCCTATGAGGCAATGGGTGTTAAAAAGTCAAGACTGAAGGCTCTGTGCCTCAATGCGAGGAATATTCGGAATAAGGTAGACGAGGTAACTGTGCAGATAGCAGTTAACAGATATGATGTAATTGGCATCACGGTGACATGGCTCCAGAGTGACCAAGGCTGGGAACTCAACATCCAGGGGGGTATTCAACATTTAAGAAGGATAGACAGAAAGGAAAAGGAGGTGGGGTGGCGTTGCTGGATAAAGAGGAAATTAATGCAATAATAAGGACATTAGCTTGGATGATGTGGAATCTGGGTGGAGCTATGGAATACCAAAGGGCAGAAAACGCTAGTGGGAGTTGTGTACAGACCACCAAACAGTAGTAGAGGATGGGGACAGCATCAAACAAGAAATTAGGGATGCGTGCAATAAAGGTACAGCAGTTATCATGGGCGACTTTAATCTACATATTGACTGGGCTAACCAAACTGGTAGCAATGTGGTGGAGGAGGATTTCCTGGAGTGTATTAGGGATGGTTTTCTACACCAATATGTCGAGGAACCAACTAGAGGGCTGGCCATCCTAGACCGAGGCCCCTTGGGAAGCGTGACCATAATATGGTAGAATTCTTTATTAATGACAAAGTTAATTCAGAGACTCGGGTCTTGAACTTGGGGAAAGGTAACTTCGATGGTATGAGACGTGACTTGGCTAGAATAGATTGTCGAGTGATACTTAAAGGGTTGACGGTGGATAAGCAATGGCAAACATTTAAAGATCACATGGAGGAACTTCAACAATTGTACATCCCTATCTGGTGTAAAAATAAAACGGAGAAGGTGGCTCAACCGTGGCTAACGAGGGAAATTAAGGATAGTGTTAAATCCAAGGAAGGCCAGAAAAAGCAGCAAACCTGAGGACTGGGAGAATTTTGTAATACAGCAGAGGAGGACAAAGGGTTTAATTAGGAGGGGTGAAATAGAGTATGAGAGGAAGCTTGATGGGAACATAAAAACTGACTGCAAAAGCTTCTATAGATATGTGAAGAGAAAAAGATTAGTGAAAACAAACATAGGTCCCTTGCAGTCAGATTCAGGTGAATTTATATAATGGGGAACAAAGAAATGGCAGTCCAGTTAAACAAATACTTTGGTTCTGTTTTCACGAAGGAAGACACAAATAACCTTCCGGAAATACTAGGGGACCGAGGGTCTAGTGAGGAGGAGGAACTGAAGGATATCCTTATAAAACGGGATATTGTGTTAGGGAAATTGATGGGATTGAAGGCCGATAAATCCCCGGGGCCTGATAGTCTGCATCCCAGAGTACTTAAGGAAGTGGCCATCGAAATAGTGGATGCATTGGTGATCATTTTCCAACAGTCTATCGATTCTGGATCAGTTCCTATGGACTGGAGGGTAGCTAATGTAACACCACTGTTTAAAAAAGGAGGGAGAGAGAAAACAGGTAATTATGGACCGGTTAGCCCGACATCAGTAGTGGGGAAAATGTTGGAATCAATTATTAAAGATGAAATAGCTACGCATTTGGAAAGCAGTGACAGGATCGGTCCAAGTCAGCATTGATTTATGAAAGGGAAATCATGCTTGACAAATCTTCTGGAATTTTTTGAGGATGTAACTAGTAGAGTGGACAAGGGAGAACCAGTGGATGTGGTGTATTTGGACTTTCAAAAGGCTTTTGACAAAGTCCCACACAAGAGATTGGTGTGCAAAATCAAAGCACATGGTATTGGGGGTAATGTACTGACATGGATAGAGAACTGATTGGCAGATAGGAAGCAGAGAGTCGGGATAAACGGGTCCTTTTCAGAATGGCAGGCAGTGACTAGTGGAGTACCGCAGGGCTCAGTGCTGGGACCCCAGCTCTTTACAAGATACATTAATGATTTAGATGAAGGAATTGAGTGTAATATCTCCAAGTTTGCAGATGAGACTAAACCGGGTGGCAGTGTGAGCTGTGAGGAGGACGCTAAAAGGCTGCAGGGTGAGTGGGCAAATGCATGGCAAATGCAGTATAATGTGGATAAATGTGAGGTTATCCACTTTGGGGGCAAAAACACAAAGGCAGATTATCTGAATGGCGGCAGATTAGGAAAGGAGGTGGTGCAACGAGACCTGGATGTCATGGTTCATCAGTCATTGAAAGTTGGCATGCAGGTACAGCAGGCAGTGAAGATGGCAAATGGTATGTTGGTCTTCATAGCTAGTGGATTTGAGTATAGGAGCAGGGAGGTCTTACTGCAGTTGTACAGGGCCTTGGTGAGGCCTCACCTGGAATATTGTGTTCAGTTTTGTTCTCCTAATCTGAGGAAGGACATTCTTACTATTGAGGGAGTGCAGCGAAGGTTCACCACACTGATTCCGGGATGGCGGGACTGATATACGAGGAGAGACTGGATCAACTAGGCCTTTATACACTGGAGTTTAGAAGGATGAGAGGGGATCTCATAGAAACTTACAAGATTTTGACGGGACTGGACAGGTTAGATGCGGGAAGAATGTTGCCGATGATGGGGAAGTCCAGAACCAGGGGGCACAGTCTTAGGATAAGGGGTAGGCCATTTAGGACTGAGATGAGGAGAAACTTTTTCATTCAGAGAGTTGTTAACCTGTGGAATTCCCTACCGCAGAGAGTTGTTGATGCCAGTTCATTGGATATATTCAAGAGGGAGTTAGATATGGCCCTTACGGCTAAAGGATCAAGGGGTATGGAGAGAAAGCAGGAAAGGGGTACTGAGGGAATGATCAGCCATGATCTTATTGAATGGTGGTGTGGGCTCGAAGGGCCGAATGGCCTACTCCTGCACCTATTTTCTATGTTTCTATGAACATATTCTGTGCAAGAGCACTTCAGCTAGTCCCACTCCCCTTCTCCTTTAAACCTATCTCTTTGTCCAAGCTTTTGGTCATCTGCTGTAAGTTCTTAAGTGGCTCGATATCAAATTTATTTGTTTTGTCTTATAACACTCCTGTGAAGCACCTTGGGATGTTTTACTATGTTAAAGGTCCTATATAAATGCAAGTTATTTTTGTTGTTGCCCTTTCCACATAGCCCTGATATTTCTTTTTGAAAGCCATAATTGAATCTGCCAACACCACCCTTTCAGGCAGTTCATTTCAGATCATAACTATTATGCTCATAATAAAGGATGAAACTGCGTACTATATGCAATGAGTAAGTGTGTCCTTAGCTCTTTTAATTGAACTCCAGAATGCAGATACAGCGTGGGAGGCCTGCTTACCTGTAAGGAAGATTGGTTTCCTGCCAAATCGGTCAGACAAGGGCCCAAACAAGATGTTACCGATGAGCAGTCCCACGAAGAACAAGGACCCAGCCAAGTTCACTTTGTACGCTTCACGTCTGATTAAGTACCACTATTGGTATATTAAAAAAACAGCAAGTTATTTTTCTTGAAAGCAAACGGTTCATCAGCAATTTAAAATCAATAATTCCAAAGTTTCTCCGAAAGGGATTGGTGGGGGCGGAAACATTTCTGAAAATATGTCACACTGAGCAGGGAACAAGAATTTCTCAGCAGAAGTGCAAAATTACCAGAAAAATCCTAGAACGTGCCACACACAAGGCTGGATGTGTTAGGCAGGCTGGAAAGGGCTGATTTTAACCACTGCCACCCACCCATTCTTGCCAACGGGAAGCCTGAGATATTTAAGAGGCCTGGGCCTCATTTACGTTGCACCACATTCAACACTGCTTCAACCATAGCCCCATAAAGGCATATGCGCCATTGCAAAGGATAACTGAACATAGCACATCAATACACACGCCAGGTAACTGAGTGTGTACCAGAGCGTTCAGCATTCGTTTTCTGGACTTTTACCTGTGCAGGTCTGTGCCAACACAGCACGAGATTGTTGGACAAACATCAACAACCCCGCTGGCCTTAAGAAGCAAAAGTATTTAATAACTGTTTCGGAACATAGGCATAGTAGTAGGCCATTCAGCCTCTCGAGCTTGTTCCACCATTGCCTCAACTCCTTTTACCCACCTTAGCTCTATACCCTTTGTAAGAATTCGTCGAAAACACTTTTTGGACATTGCTACTATATTCACAGTACAGCAGAAGAGCTGGCTGGGGCAGGTCCAAACATGTTTAACTTGAATACACATCAGCTGGGCGAGAATGAGAATGGCTGAAAGCAGGAACATCATGGCTGATAGGCACCGTTTGTCATGGAATGGGAACCCATCAGTGAGACATTAAGTAAAGTGACCGGGGTTTCAGGCCATCGAAAGACAAAGGAAAGCTATTCGACCAGACTTGTTGGAGCCACACATCGAGGTACAGCCCAGTTGACAAAGGAACAGGCACAGACTTGCGTTTGCTTTTCAGTTGCACAGCCTCAGGGGAAGGACAGTCGGACTTTTGACGCGAGAAGAAGCAGTCTTGCAGGTATAAGAGAACGGCAGTTGCAGCCAGGTCTCGCTCTCTCCCCTCTTCTCCTCCTGCTTGCAACGCACAAGGACTGGGCACTCTGTCTGGGACGGAGAGAAGAAACCACCCTCTACGAGCCAAGAGAGCCTTGCTACTTCGACTGGGAGGCTGACCTTGAGACTGGACTTGAATACCAGAGTTTGGTACGGACCCAGAAGATATGCCTCGTTGGGAGAAACAGCGAGTAAGCCAGAGGGGTAATTGGTGAGCATTTATCCCAGCCCACGCATCTTTAAGACCACCGCATAGTGTGAAAGGGTGTCATGTGTCCCAACCAAGCCTTAGGGGTTTTAGTGGGGAGGTTTTTGCAAGGATCATAAGGGACAGATTTCAGTGGTGCAATTTTGAATCCGAGCAGGGATGTTTTAGTCGTGGTTATTCGCGTTAAGGGCCTGTTTAGACAGGCCAGACCTGTGTGTTGTACTGCGTTTGTTTGTATTACACTACCAGGGTGTGTTTACATGGTGCAGGTGTGTTTTAACTTGAATAAAAACATTGTAATGGTGGAGACCGAAAAGATCTGACTATTATTGTATATTACTGTTCACCACTATAATTCCGGTGTCTAGAACTATTGTCAGAGGGGTGATTCGAAACCACCAGGGGCAAAACCATTTACACCTTAGCTAGCAAAAATCTATCGATCCGAGTCTTGAAAACTCCAGCATCCATAACCTTTTGGGGAATAGAGTTCCACTAACTTTTGTGTAATAAAGTGCTTCTCTCATTTTAAGATGGTGCCCCCTTGTTCTAGATTCCTCCACCAGAGGAAATATCTGCACCTGCCCTATCAAATTCTATAATCAACTTAAACACCTCAATTAGACCACCCCTTAATCTTCTATACTCAAGGAAATAGGAACATAGGAAGTTGGGAACAGGAGTAGGTCAATCAGCCCCTCGAGCCTGTTCCGCTATTCAATCCCTCGAGCCTGTTCCGCCATTCAATGAGATCATGGTTGATCTGCAACCTAACTCCATGTATCTACCTTTGGCCCATATCCCTTAATATTGTTGGTTAACAAAAAGCAATCAATCTCAGATTTAAAATTAACAATTGATCCAGCACCAATTGCCATTTTCAGAAGAGAGTTCCAAACTTTTACCACCCTTCATGCGTAGAAGTGTTTCCTAATTTCACTCCTGAAAAGTCTGACATGTTGAATAATTACTTTGCATCGGTATTTACAGTAGAAAAGGATAGCATACCTGAAATCCCAAAGAAAGTAATGTTGAATCGGAGGCAGGGACTCAATTAACGCAAGTAAAGTAACAGTAATGAAGAAAGTAATGGCACTAGAGTGACAAATCCCCAGGACTAGATGGTTTCCATCCCAGGGTTTTAAAGGAGGATGAGCATATTTCAAGTGCCTTAATTATAATCTTCCAAAGTTCTCTCAATTCAGGAACCCCTCTGTATTCTAGTCCTCTAGATACAAAGCTATAAATACAAAGGCCTGTTATTCTACTTACATTAGTCCCTGTCCCCGATTCAATAATCGTTTCCTTGGGATTTTTGGCATGCTATTCTCTTTCTCTACTGTAAATACTGAGGCAAAGTAATTAGTCAACATGTCCGCCATTTCCTTCTCATTGACAATATTACCGCTATCAGTTTTTAAGGGGCCAACATTGCCCCTGCCTACTCTCTTTTCCTCATGTAATTGTAATAATTCTTAATATTGATTTTGATATCCTTGCAAGTTTCTTTTCATACTCCATTTTTGTAGCTCTTGCTATCTGGTTTGTGACCCTTTGCTGTTCTTCGTATCTTTCCCATTCGCCGTGGTATTTTTTGCATTTTTGTAGGCTTTTTCTTTTAGTTTTATGCTGTCCCTTACCTCTTCAGTCCTTCCATGGCTGTCTTTTTTGGCAAGTAGAGCTCTTGCCCCTCAGGGGTATAAACTGGTTCTATATCACATTAAATTCTTCTTTGAACATCTCCCACTGATCTTCTGTCGTTTTACCCATTAACAGATTTGCCTAGTTTATTGTGGATAGTCTCGGTCTCTTCTCATTGAAGTCGGCTTTACCTAAATCTAGAATCCTGGTAGTTGTTTCGCGTTCTCCCTTTCAAACGCTACATTCAGCTCAATCCGATTATGATCCCTATTAGATAAATGTTCACGCACCATTAGGCTATTAACTAAATCTGGTTCATTACTCATTACTAAATCTAATCTGCCTGTCCCCCTTGTTGCCTCTAGGACATATTGTTGTAGAAAACTATCCCAGACACACAAGAAATTCACTACCTTTCTGACAGGTGCTAGTCTGCTTATCCCAATCTATATGAAAGTTAAAATGCCTTAACTACATGTTTGTCTAATCTCTGCATTTATACAATCTAGCACTTCATAACTACCACCTGGGGGACCATACACATCTCCCACTACAGTCTTAAATCCTTTTCTATTTCTTAATTCTACCCAAAATGTCACCACTGCCTGATTATCTCGTTATTTCATAGAAACATTGAAAATAGGTGCAGGAGTAAGCCATTTGGCCACTCGAGCCTGCACCACCATTCAATATGATCATGGCTGATCATGCACTTCAGTGCTCCATTCCTGCTTTCTCTCCATATCCCTTAATCCCTTTAGCCGTAAGGGCCACATATAACTCCCTTTTGAATATATTTAACGAACTGGCCTCAACAACTTTCTGTGATAGAGAATTCCACATGCTCACAACTCGGAGTGAAGAATTTTCTCCTCATCTCGGTCCTAAATGGCTTACCCCTTATCCTTAAGACAGTGACCCCTGCTTCTGGACTTCCCCAACATCGGGAACATTCTTCCTACATCTAACCTGTCCAATCCCGTCAGAATTTTATATGTTTCTATGAGATCCCCTCTCATTCTTCCAAATCCCATGAATATAAGCCTAGTCGATCCAGTCTTTCTTCATATGTCAGTCCTGTCATCCCAGGAATCAGTCTGGTGAACCTTTGCTGCACTCCCTCAATAGCAAGAATGGCCTTCCTCAGATTAGGAGACCAAAACTGTCCACAATATTCAAGGTGTGGCCTCACCATGGCCCTGTACAACTGCAATAAGACCTCCCTGCTCCTATACTCAAATCCTCTCGCTATGAAGGCCAACATGCCACTTGCCTTCTTCACCGCCTGCTGTACCTGCATGCCAACTTTCAATGACTGATGTACCATGATACCCAGGTCTCGTTGCACCTCCCCTTTTACTAATCTGTCACCATTCAAATAATAATCTGCCTTCCTGTTTGTACCACCAAAATGGATAACCTCACATTCATTTACATTATACAGCATCTGCCATGTATTTGCCCACTCACCTAACCTGTTCAAAGTCACCCTGCAGCCTCTTAGCATTCTCCTCACAGCTCACACTGCCACCCAGCTTAGTGTCATCTGCAATCCTCTCAGCATTGATGTGATTTCATCCTTAATCAGAAAGGCTACTCCTCTCCCTCTGCCATTTCCTCTATCTTTCCTGTAGACCTTATAACCTGGTATATTTAGTTCCCAGTCCTGATTGTCTTGCAGCCATTTCTCAGGAATGGCTATCATGTCGTACTCTCCAAGTTGAATTTGTGCCTGCAGTTCATGCAATTTATTCTTTATACTCTATGCATTTGTATAAAGAACGCTTATTTTGGCCACACAGCCTAGCCTGTCCTTCCGCTCTAATGTTTTACTCACATGTTTCTTATTTCTCTCCTGGTTTAATCACTATATCTTTCAGCTTTCCCTTTACCTGCAGTGCCTAATGCACAATTTCTGACTGTTACTCTACTCTCTTCCCTTTAGTTTGATTTTGAACTACAATTTCCACCCAAGTCCCCCACCCCCTAACTATTTACGAGTTTAAAATCCTTGTGACCATCCTATTTATCCTTTCCGCTAGGACCCTGATCCCAAACCGGTTCAGGTGGAGCCCGTCTCAACGGTACATTTTCTCCCTGCCCCAATTCTGGTGCCAGTGCCCCATGAAATGGAACCCCTCTTTCCCACACCACTCCTTTATCCCTAATCAGCTTATCCCTGTGCCAATTTGCACGTGGCTCAGGTAATAATTGAGATTATAACCCTTGAGATCCTGATCTTTAATTTAGCTTCTAGGTCCTGGTACTCCCCAAACAGGACCTCTTGCCTACACTTCCCTGTGTTGTTGGTCCCAATATGGACCACAACAACTGGATCCTCCCCTCCAATATCCTTTCAAGCCGATTCAAGACGTCCCTCACCCTAGCACCAGGTAGGCAACATACCAGGCGGGACTCTTGATCTGTCCCCCTAATTATAGAATTCCCTACAACTACCTCTCCTCGTCCTCCTCCTTCTTTATAACAGCCTCCTGCTCCAAAGTGCCGTGGTCCGAATTTTGGCTGTCCTACCGACAGTCTTTATCCTTATCCTCATAGGTAGCAAGTACATTGTACCTGTTGGGATAGGATCAGTTTCTGTGGGCCCTTGTTCCCTTCCTTACCTGGGTTCCCCTTACACTTCACTCTATCAGTCACAACAACCCCATTCTGATCATGCACCTCTCTACGAGGTGTGACCAAAGTTTGAAGCAAACTGTCCAGATACTCATCCCCCTCCCTCATGTGTCAGAGTGTCTCTAACTCGCATTCCAGCTTAATGACTCTGAGCCGGACAGATTCGAGTGGGAGACATCTACTGCAGACTGTCCACAAACTCCCACATACTGCAGTCCAGACACACAACCTGCCCTGCCATATCATAGTCTAATCTTCTTATATTTATTTAATTAGTTCGTCTTTATTCAACAATTATTTATAGTTATATTAATTAGTTTAACTAGTTGAGTTATTAATTTAATAAAATTCATTATAGTTTCCCACCTCTTAGTTTAACCCACTGCCTGGCTTAGAGAGAAAAATTGTTGCTGCTCACCAACCAATCACCTACCTGGTGTCCTGAAGACACTCCTTAGTTTTTGTTGTTGTTGTTGAATTAGCTGGATTTGTACTGTCGGTGCTGTCGACTCCTTGCAGGTCCACACTGTCCTCGCCTCCCGCTGTATTTATCTGCCTCAGGATCTGCCAAATTCAATCCCTCATACAACATCCTCATAGCTTAACCCTCTAAGCCACAATCATTCTGGTGAATCTGCACTGCACTTCCTCCAAGGCCAATATATCCCAGAACTGAACGCAGTACTCTATTTGGTGGCTCGCCAGAGCTTTATACAATTGAAGTATCTCTTTCTTTCCTTGTAAAAGCTTAAAAGTTTGCATTAAAAGTTGTGACAGAAGATGCTGAAGCATCACAAGAGTAAATCTCTGCCTTGACCAACATTCAGCCAAACTACAGATCAGCTGGCAGTCCACAGTGTAAGTCTCATATCCAGCTGCGGAGTGGAACTGTCTGTGACCTCCAGTGGTGGGAGGAAGCAGTGCAACAAAAAGTGCTGCACCACCACAGCCAGTCCAGAATACATCTGCCACGATCTGGCTCCAATAATCTCATCAAACATGCTTCTCTCTCTTTTTTCTGCTGCATTTCTCCACCACCCCGAACTTCATTGAAGGAGTTGCCTTCTCGCTATGGTTCAGCCCCAGAGGTCTGTTCGACACTGGCACCTCACTTAAGTGTCAGAAGGTCATGCGTCCAAGCCCCACTCCAGCGACTTGAGAACATAATGGCCCATATTTTGCTGCTCCTACGGGTGCGTACAAGCCCATAAGGACCACGCAAGTTTTGGGTTTTCACACGCAAAGCGCTCGAGTGAAAACTTGGAACTTGAGATCTGTCAAGAATCTTCTTGACAGATCATTCGCATCCCCAGGAGAAGGCCACCCGCAGGAGGAGAGTTTGCCCAACTTCTGCCCAGCGAATACCCGTGAAATTCTTACGCCTGGTAAAAGCAGTCATAAGGCCTAAGAGTTTAAAAAAACATTAAAATAATTTTTTTTCAATAATTTAAAAAACCTGTGCAATAAGGTAGTTATTTTTTAGCCCCATTAAAACATTTACATTTATTTTTCAAAAAAATGGCATTTTAAATATGTAATTTGTTTTTATTTATTTGGTGTGTCGATGTATTTTGGGGGGTATGCCCATTCATGCTTATGGGGTTTCCGTACATACACAATCCCCAAAAGCATGAATGGGGATCCCCTTCTTTCATTGGTTGGGCCGCCCATGCAAGCCGCCTGCACCTCTGGGATATGTGGGCCTCTACCCACAGGTACCTGGAGAGGCCCAGGACTGCGAGTCGCCGTACATCCTGAACCACCAGGTACGTGGGCATTTTATTTGCGGATCAGAGCCATTTCCCCTCGGGAATCCTCCGACCGCAAATTCAAGGCCAATCTAAACTGACACTTCCAGTGCAGTGCTGAGGGAGTGCTGCACAGTTGGAGATGCAGTCTTTCGGATGAGGCCCCCATCTGCCCTCACAGATGGATCCCATGGCAGTATTTCGAAAAGAGCAGGGGAGTTCTCCCCAGTGTTCCAGCCAATATTTATTCCCAAAACTTCTTTATCATACAAAGAGTAGTGGAAATCTGGTACTTGATTTTCCCAAACAGATTATCTGGTCATTGCTGTTCGTGGGACCTTGCTGTGTGCAAATTGCCTGCCCTGTTTCCAACCTTACAACAGTGACTACACGCCATTTCAATGGCTGAAAGCACTTTGGGCCATTGAGGTCATGAAAGGCACTATATAAATACAAGTTTCACTTCTTGTATAATAAGCCCATGAAAGTGAGTGTTGGAAAGCCAATGTTGTCCACATGTACACACTTTTCAGTGACAGTGGGAACCCCAGACCATTTTGTCCCTCCTTCCCCTTAGCCCAAAGGCCCATTCAGGTCGTCCCACCTGCTGAAATCCGCTAACCAGGAATCGAAGCTGGGACATTCTGCTCTGTATGGCTTTGCGCTTTGCTTGTTCATCGGGAGGGGGGGGGGTTAGGCGACTCAGAAGTCACAAGCATTCCTGCTAACTGCTTCGAGACATTACGAAAAGCAGAGCTTCCCTTACGCCCATTGATTGGTTAAAATACCTGACAATCAGGGCTGAAGGTCCGCAGAAATAACCAACCAGACCGAGAGGGGCAGCAGCTGCTAGGACCCAAAAAAGGTATCAGATAAGTTTGGAGTCGCTTGAAATGTGCGATGTGGACCTTTCATGCAGCAACTTTTCATTCAAGAAAGGATCAAGTCATTCAATGATCATACAAAATGTTCAGGCCCTGGTTGGGGGGGGGGGGGCTAGTGATTAATGCAAAAAGTTTAAATGCCTCTTGTTCAACCGCATCAATCTTATTACGCTGTAAAGCTTTGAGTGCGTAACCGTTTCTGACCAGCTTTCTATTTGTACTGATGTTACTACACATTTATGTCAATGCTCTGCATTCACACACCTATTGTTCATCTCTGTGCAAAAAAACACATACACACCTGAAAACAAACACAATCGTGCCACTGTACCACTAATAGATCAGGTTCAATCCCTAGTCTGTTTCGATGCCACTAATCTCAACTGTCAGGGCTGTGCAACTAGCCCCAGGGTCTTGGAATTGAGGGCAAGAAAATTTCTAAAAATCAACAAACAATTCCCACTATCTCTTCCTGAAGGTGAGCATGACAAATACAAAATCAGCTCTGGCTGTAACATAAGAAATAGGAGGAGTAGGCCATATGGCCCCTCGAGCCTGCTCCGCCATTTAATACAATCATGACTGATCCAATCATGGACTCAGGTCCACTTCCCCGTCCGCTCCTCATAACCCCTTATTCCCATATCGTTTAAGAAACTGTCTATTTCTGTCTTAAATTTATTCAATGTCCCAGCTTCCACAGCTCTCTGAGGCAGCGAATTCCACAGATCTACAATCCTCAGAAGAAATTTCTCCGCATCTCAGTTTTAAATGGGCGGCGCCTTATTCTAAGATTATGCACCCTAGTTGTAGTCTCCCCCATCAGAGGAAACATCCTCTCTGCATCCACCTTGTTGAGCCCCCTCATAACCTTATGCGTTTCAATAACAGCACCTTTCATTCTTCTGAATTTCAATGAGTAGAGGCCCAATCTACTCAACCTTTCTCATAAGTCCCTCATCTCCGGAATCAACCTTGTGAACTTTCGCTGAACTGCCTCCAAAGCAAGTATGTCCTTTTGTAAATATGGAAACCAAAACTGCACGCAGTATTCCAGGTGTGGCCTCACCAATACCCGGTACAACTGTAACAAGGCTTCCCCTTTGCAATAAAGGCCAAGATTCCATTGGCCTTCCTGATCACTTGCTGTACCTGCATACTAAACTTTTGTGTTTCATGCACAAGTACCCCCAGGTCCCGCTGTACTGCAGCACTTCGCAAACTTTCTCCATTTAAATAATAACTTGCTCTTTGATTTTTTCTGCCTAAGTGCATGACCTCACACTTTCTAACATTATATTCCACCTGCCAAACTTTTGCCCACTCACTTAGCCTGTCTATGTCCTTTTGCAGATTTTTTTGTGGCCTCCTCACACATTGCTTTTCCTCCCATCTTTGTATAGTCAGCAACGTTACACTCGGTCCCTTCCTCCAAGTCGTTAATAGATTGTAAATAGTTGGGATCCCAGTACTGATCCCTGCAGCACCCCACTGGTTACTGATTTCCAACCCGAGAATGAACTATTTATCCCTACTCTCTGTTTTCTGTTCGTGAGCCAATCCTCTATCCATGCTAATATATTACCCCCAACCCCGTGAACTTTTATCTTGTGCAGTAACCTTTTATGTGGCATCTTGTCAAATGCCTTCTGGAAGTCCAAAATACACCACTGGTTCCCCTTTATCCATGCTGTTCTTTACATCCTCAAAGAAATCTAGCAAATTTGTCAAACATGACTTCCCCTTCATAAATCCATGCTGACTCTGCCCGACCGAATTTTGCTTTTCCAAATGTCCTGCCACTGCTTCTTTAATAATGGACTCCAACATCTTCTCAACCACAGATGTTAGGCTAACTGGTCTATAGTTTCCTGCTTTTTGTCTGCCTCCTTTTTAACTAGGTGCGTTACATTTGCAGTTTTCCAATCTGCTGGGACCTCCCCAGAATCCAGGGAATAAATTACAACCAATGCATCCACTATCCCTGTCGCTACTTCTCTTAATACCCTAGGATGCAAGCCATCAGGTCCAGGGGATTATCCACCTTTAGTTCCATTATCTTACTGAGTACCACCTCATTAGTGATTGTGATTGTGTTAAGTTCCTCTCCCCCTATAGCCCCTTGACTATCCACTGTTGGAATATTATTAGTGTCCTCTACCATAAAGACTGATATAAATATTTGTTCAGAGTTTCTGCCATCTCCATGTTTCCCATTACTAATTCCCCGGTCCCGTCCTCTAAGGTACCAACATTTACTCTAGCCACTCTTTTCCTTTTTATATACCTATAGAAATTCTTGCTATCTGTTTTTATATTTCGTGCTAGTTTACTTTCATAGTCTATCTTCCCTTTCTTAATCATTTTTTTTAGTCATTCATTTAATAACGCCTCTCACATTCAAATAAAACCTATCGACACTCACTACCCAAGCTCGTGAAGAGTTAGAACCATATTTTAACACAGATCACTGCCTTAAGAAAAGTAAGGGTGGGATAAAAGAAAAGGTCAGCAGACAGAGCTGACTTGACTTACTGAGGCACATTACACTAGAAGTCAATGACTGCTTGTGCCAAGGTAGTTAGATAGAATTCACACATAAACACTGTTCAGGTGAACCTCCATGACCACTTTTCCATATGGAAATAGCTGCAAGATATGGAAAGAATAAAGACAACCTTTTACAGAAATTTAATTCATTATCCCAATCCTGTCAAATCTACAGAATCTACAGATTCTGCCAAACATCCACTACTCAAGTCATATTAACAAAAACCAGCCCCTCTCACACAAGACCCTATAAATGTTGAGGCCCCCCGATGCCTCAGCAGATTTACACAATTATTAGCTGAGCTATACAGGCCAATTAGGTCACAGGTTTGATCCCAGTCTGCTACAATTGGTCTCAGCAACCCTGGGTTAGCAAGGAGATAATCAGCCACGGTTACTGTCAGTTAGTTATCCAGTTACCCACTGATGGAAATTACATTGAGTGTACAGCACAGAAACAGGCCATTCGGCCCAACAGATCTGTGCCAGTGTTTATGCTCCACACCAGCCCCCTCCCACCCTACTCATCTAATCCAAACAAAATATCACTCTAGTCTGATTGCCATTTTCCGGTTGGCAGTGACTAGTGGGGTGCCGCAGAGATCGGTGCTGGGTCCTCAACTATTTACAATCTATATTAATGACTTGGAGAAGGGACCGAGTGTAATGTAGCTAAGTTTGCTGATGATACAAAGATGGATGGGAAAGCAAATTATGAGGACACAAAAAATCTACAAGGAGATATAGACAGGCTAAGTGAGTGGGCAAAAATTTGGCAGATGGAGTATAATGTGGGAAAATGTGAGGTTATCCACTTTGGCAGAAATAATAGGAAAGCAAATTATAATTTAAATGGAGAAAAATTGCAAAGTGCTGCAGTACAGAGACACCTGGGGGTCCTTATGCATGAAACACAAAAAGTTAGTATGCAGGTACAGCAAGTGATCAGGAAGGAAAATGGAATGTTGGCCTTTATTGCAAGGGGGATAGAGTATAAAAGCAGAGAAGTCCTGCTACAACTGTACAGGGTATTGGTGAGGCCACACCTAGAGTACTGTGTACAGTTTTGGTCTCTGTATTTAAGGAAGTATATACTTGCATTGGAGGCTGTGCAGAGAAGGTTCTCTAGGTTGATTCCGGAGATGAGGGGGTTGACTTATGAGGATAGGTTGAGTAGGCTGGGCCTATACACATTGGAGTTCAGAAGAATGAGAAGTGATCTTCTCGAAACATATAAGATAATGAGGGGGCTTGACAAGATGGAGGCACAGAGGATATTTCCACTCATAGGGGAAACTAAAACTCGGGGACATAGTTTCAGAAATAAGGGGCCACCCATTTAAAACTGAGAGGTGGAAGTTGCAAATCTAAGGAATTCTCTGCCCGAGAGAGCTGTGGAGGCTGGGTCATTTAATATATTAAAGGTAGAGCTAGACGGATTTTTGAGTGATAAGGGAGTAAAAGGTGATGGGGAGCGGGCGGGGAAGTGGAGCCGAGTCCATGATCAGATAAGCCATGATCTTATTGAATGGCGGAGCAGGCTCGAGGGGCCAGGTGTTCCTATTTCATGTTCTTATGTTCAAGTCCTTTCTCCTTCATGTACTAATTTAGCTTCCCCTTACTTGGTCATGTGGGCATCACACAAGGTCAGGTTCTGGCTCAGCTATGATGCCTCTGCAGTCAACTAGCGTGCTGACATTCACTGTAAAGGAATAATGGACTGTGTGGCGAAGTACAGAAGGGTGACCAGCAGATGTGGACTCCACCCCTGGCAAGCAAGGAGAATGCTGGTGAGGAATTAATATTTCTGACATATCACACAAGAGACTCTACTATAAAACATAAACACCTGGCGCTGCTCACTTACCTCAGTTGCAATGGAGGTGAAATCTTCCTCAAATATGACATGCTTGACAAGCTCTTCATGCGTGCTGGGCACTTCCACTGTGTTTATCTTGTACTCGGGCTGGGCTCCCACTAGTACAATCAGCATTGACTGACAGGCCACGTAAATCTGCAAAGTAAACACTTTATGTGAACTCATTATATTGACCGTAATGAATGTTATCACCCATTAACCCCCAGGAGAAGCCACTGAATACCCATCTGCTCGTGTGGTATCCCACGCTTCAGATGTGGCAGGAAGTATGCAAGGTCCTCCTCACTAACATCTGAAGACTTGTGCCAAATTGGGAGGGCTGTCCCACAGACTAGTCAAACAACAGGCAGACAGTCATTCTCTCAGAATACCTTTCAGCCAATGTCCCATACTCCTCCATCACCATCCCTGCGTATATCCTGTCCCACCAGCAGGACAGACTCACAGGTGGTGGCACAGTTGTATACAGTCAGGAGGGATGGCCCTGGGAGTCCTCAACATTGACTCCAGATCCCATGAAGTCTCATGGCTTCAAATCAAGCATGGGCAAGGAAACCTGCTGATTACCACCTACTGCCCTCCCTCAGCTGATGAATCAGTACTCCTCCATGTTGAACACCACTTGGAAGAAGCACTGAAGGTAGCAAGGGCACAGAATGTACTCTGGTTGAGGGACTTCCATCACCAAGAGTGGCTCAGTAACCACTACTGACCAAGCACTGAAAGACACAGCTGCCAGACTAGGAATGTGGCATGTGGTGCGAGAATCAACACGAGGGAAAAACCTACTTGACCTCGTCCTCACAAATCTACCTGTCGCTGATGCATCTATCCATGACAGCATTGGTAGCAGTGATCATCGCACAGTCATTGTGGAGACGAAATCCCGTCTTCACACTGAGGACATTCTCCATCGTGTTGTGTGGCACTAAGTGTGATTAAAAAAAAAGGAGGCAGACAAAAAGCAGGAAACTATAGACCAGTTAGCCTAACATCTGTCGTTGTGAAAATGCTGGAGTCCATTATTAAGGAAGCAGTATCGGGACATTTGGAAAAGCATAATTCAATTAAGCAGAGTCAGCATGGTTTCATGAAAAGGAAATCAGGTTTGACAAATTTGCTGGAGTTCTTTGAGGATGTAACGAACAGGGTGGATAAGGGGGAAACCAGTGGATGTTGTGTATTTGGATTTCCAGAGGGCATTCGATAAGGTGCCACATAAGAGGTTACTGCACAAGAAAAAAAGCTCATGGGGTTGGGGGTAATATATTAGCATAGATGGAGGATTGGCTAACTAACAGAAAAAAATAGTGATAAATGGGTCATTTTCCGGTTGGCAAACAGTAACTAGTGGGATGCCGCAGCGATTGGTGCTGGGTCCTCAAGTATTTATAATCTATATTATTGACTTGGATGAAGGGACCGAGTGTAATTTAGTCAAGTTTGCTGATGATACAAAGATGGGTGGGAGGAGGACACAAATAATCTGCAAAGGGATATAGACCAGGCTAAGTGAGTGGGCAAAAATTTGGCAGATGGAGTATAATGTGGGAAAATGTGAGGTTATCCACTTTGGCAGAAATAATAGAAAAGCAAATTATAATTTAAATAGAGAAAAATTGCCAAGTGCAGCAGTACAGAGAGACCTGGGGGTCCTTGTGCATGAAACACAAAAAGTTAGTACGCAGGTACAGCAAGTAATCAGGAAGGCAAATGGAATGTTGGCCTTTATTGCAAAGGGGATAGAGTATAAAAGTCGAGAAGTCCTGCTACAACTGTACAGGATATTGGTAAGACCACACCTGGAATACTGCGTACAGTTTTGGTCTCCGTATTTAAGGAAGGATATACTTGCATTGGAGGCCATTCAGAGAAGATTCACTAGGTTGATTCTGGGGATGAGGGGTTTGATTTATGAAGATAGGTTGAGTAGGATGGGCCTATACGCATTGGAGTTCAGAAGAATGAGAGGTGATCTTGTTGAAACATATAAGTTAATGAGGGGGCTCGACAAACTGAATGCAGAGAGGATATTTCCACTCATAAGGGAAACTAAAACTAGGGCACGTAGTCTCAGAATAAAAGGCCGCCCATTTAAAACTGAGATGAGGAGAAATTTCTTCTCTCGGAGAGTTGTAAATCTGTGGAATTCTCTGCCCCAGAGAGCTGTGGAAGCTGCATCATTGAATATATTTAAGGCGTAGACAGATTTTTGAGCAATAAGGGAGGAAAGGGTTATGGGGGGCTGGCAGGGAAGTGGAGCTGAGTTCATGATCAGATCAGCCATGATCTTATTGAATGGTGGAGCAGGCTCGAGGGGCCAAGTGGCCGACTCCTGCTCCTATTTCTTATGTTCTTATGTATTCAGAACAGATCGAGCGGCTCAAAACTGGGCATCCACGAGGCGCTGTGGGCCATCAGCATCAACAGAATTATATTCCACCACAATCTGTAACATCATGGCCCAGCATATCCCTCACTCTAACCCTGGTTCAATGAGGAGTGCAGAAGGCATGCCAGGAGTAGCACCAGGCTTACCTACAAATAAGGTTCCAACCTAGGGAAGCTGCATGCTATAGACAGAGTTAAGCAATCCCACAATCAACGGATCAGATCAAAGCTCTACAGTCCTGCCACATCCCATTGTGAATGGTGGTGGACAATTAAACAACTAATGGGAGGAAGAGGCTTCATGAATATCCCCATCCTCAATGATGGCAGAGCCCAGCACACAAATGGAAAAGACAAGACTGAAGCATTTGCAACCACCTTCAGTCAGAAATGCCAAGTGGATGATCCATATCGGCCTACTCCCGAGGTCCCCACCATCATAGAAGCCGGTCATCAGCCAATTTGATTCACTCCACGTGATATCAAGAAACAATTGAGCGCACTGGATACAGCAAAGGCTATGGGCCCTGACAACATCCTGGCTATCATGCTGAAGACTTGTGCTCCAGAACTAACCATGCCTCTAGCCAAGCTGTTCCAGTACAGCTACACCACTCCGCTCCACATCTGATTACAGCCTTGGTCCAAACATGGACAAAAGAGCTGAATTTCAGAGATGAGGTGAGAGTGACTACTCTAGACATCAAGGCAGCAGTTCCTCAGGACAGTGTCCTGGGCCCAACCATCTTCAGCTGCTTCATCAATGACCTTCCCTCCATCATAAGGTCATAAGTGGGAGCGTTTGCTGATGATTGCAGTGTTCAGTTCCATTCACAACTCTTCAGATAATGGAGCAGATCATGCCTGCATGCGCTGATGTGGCAAGTAACATTTGTGCCAAACAAGTGCCAGGCAATGACTATCTCCAACAAGCGAGAGTCTAACCACTGCCCCTTCACATTCAATGGCATTACCATCGTCGAATTCCCCAACATCAACATCTGGGGTCACCATTGACCAGAAACTTAACTGGACATAGAAACATAGAAAATAGGTGCAGGAGTAGGCCATTCAGCCCTTCTAGCCTGCACCGCCATTCAATGAGTTCATGGCAGAACATGCAACTTCAGTACCCCCTTCCTGCCACATAAATACTGTAGCTACAAAAACAGGTCAGAGGCTGGGTATCCTGCAGCGAATGTGTCTCCTCCTGACTCCCCAAACCCTTTACAAGGCACAAGTCAGGGGTGTGATGGAATACTCTTTACTTGCCTGGATGATTGCAGCTCCAACAACACTCAAGAAGCTCGACCCCATCCAGGACAAAGCAGCCCGCTTAATTGTCACCTCATCCACCCCCTGCACTACCGGCACACGGTGGCTACAGTGTGTACCATCTATAAGAGGCACTGCAGCAACACACTAAAGCTTCTTTGGCAGCACCTCCCAAACCCACGACTTTTACCACCTAGAAGGACAAGGGCAGCAGGTGAATGGGAACACCATCACCTGAAAGATCCCCTCCAAGTTACACACCATCCTGACTTGGAAATATATCGCCGTTTGTTCATCGTCAATGGGTCAAAATTCTGGGACTCCATGCCAAACAGCACTGTGGGAGCACCTTCACCACACGGACTGCAGCGGTTCAAGGCAGCAGCTCACCACCACCTTCTCAAGGGCAGTTAGGGATGGGCAATAAATGCCAGCCTTGCCAGCGATGCCCACATCCCAGGAACTAATTAAAAAAGTTTGTGACACAATACAGCCACATAACTGCTGCTGAAATAACTCACTGCAAAATAATAACTTTAGAAGGTTGAGGGGTAATCTAATCAAGGGTTTAAAATGATAAAGGGATTCAGTATGGGTAGACAGAGAAAATATGGGCTTAGACAGTTAAATCACAAGTTGCATAAACTTGGCTTGTATTGCCTTGAGGTTAGAAAGTTGAAGGATGATCTGATTGTGGTGTTTAAAAACTTAAAAACTATTCGATAGGGTAGATTCCGAGAAGCTATTTGCTCTGGTAGGGGAAATTTAGAACAAGGCGGCATAATCTTAAAATCAAGGCTGGGCCTAAGGAGCAAAATCAGGAAGCAATTTTTCACACACAGGATAGTGAAAATCTGGAACACTCTCCCTTATTCCCCCACCCTCCACCCAAAACAAAAGCTATGGGTGTTGGGGCAAGGGAATAAGGGAGAGTGTTCCAGAGTGTTGTTGAAGCTTTCAAGACTGAGATTTATAGATTTTTTGTTAGGTAAGGTCATCAAAGGATATGGAGCAAAGCAGGTAAATGGAGTTGAGGTACAGATCAGCCATGATCTATTTGAATGGCGGACAGGCTCAAGAGGCTCCTATGTTATTATGATGCTTCGGTAGTCCATCACTGCTACATGAAAGCACAGGAGAGGGTCCCCTATCCCCTACCATAACTTTGTACCAACCACTGCCCCAACTCACCAACATGGAGGTCCAGGCTGGTCAATCCTCTATTAAACTGTTTTGTACCAATTTTCCATCATAGTTATACTCAATTCATTCCACGTGATAGATACCTTAGAAAAGTGGGACTTATTATAATCTGGGAACCACTTGCAGACCACCTCCCCTCAACCTGTGGCAGTGGCTGCTCCATTCATGGTCTAACCAGATATCAGATGTCACTGGAGCTGGGGTTATCCTCCTCCATAGAGACAAAGCAATGGTATTTTTTTTAAGGCATTGATATCTAGGCACCCACAGAGGAAGGGAAGCAATCCAATTACATCTGTAATTTCATTGGAACTCAGTCCTGCAGTCCCCCATGCTCCACCAAAGAAAGGCCTCCATTTGACATCATCCTAATTCTCATATTTCAAAATCAGACACTCGTCTGTAGAGTTGTTTTTATTTGCGTGCATAAGAGGATTAAAAAAGCACAGCCAACAACAGATGCATCATCACATTATGTTACAGACAAGAGGGAAGGAACAAACATTGCATTTATATAGCACCTTTCACAACCTCAGGACATCCCAAAGTGCTTTACAGCCAATGAAGTACTTTTGAAGTGTCACTGTTGTGATGTAGGAAACAGGGCAGCCAATTTGCGCATAGCAAGCTCCCACAAACAGCAATGAGATAATGATAAGAAAATCTGTTTTAGGGATGCTGGTTGAGGAATAAATATTGGCCAGAATGTTACACAGCTGCTGATTATTGCACATACTTGAAGCAGAGCACCTGAATTCCCAACCAGTCCACCAAAACGCTATAAAAAGCCTGTGCAGTGAGTATTCTCTGTAGCTTGTTGGCAGGCCATTGGCTCAAGCTTGGCAACAAGAACATGCCAGCTGTCCAATCCTCCCTCTAAACCTCAACGCAGTTCTTTCAGTTTATTCCTCAACCAAAATGTGGCCGATCCAAAAATATTTCGCTAGTACCGGTTTGTGAATTCAAGTCTCCATCCTGTCCTGATGGAGCCAGAGCTGCCCTGTGTAGGAGACTGAACTGTACCAAGGTATAATGGGCACTTGCATCGGCGGCAAGGCAATTCATATTCAGACCCTCCCTGACCGACATCTCGACACCGTCCTGCAACCCCTCCCGGGACATCCCACTGGCAGGAAGGGTTTGGGGGGGTCTTGTCCCAGCCCGGGGAGGCCTAGTCTGCCCGCGCCGCCGCTGTGAATGTCCGGGCCTGCCCCGGCGCCGCAGCGCCCACCTGCAGCAGGACGAATGTGCACGTCAGCTGTTTCTGGTAGCGGCCGAATTCACCGACCGACAACAACGCCCCGTCCACATCCATTTTCCGGCCGCCACCAACCACGGACTAGGAGTCACCGGTTGGGCTATGGTTCCTACACAACGCCACGCCCGGCCCGCCAGCACTCCCTGCACAGCGCTGCCCCCGGCCCGGCCCGGTATCACACCCACACAGCTCCGCCCCCGGCACGGCCCGGTATCACACCCACATAGCTCCGCCCCCGACCCGGCCCGCAGCACTCCCTGTACAGCGCCGCCCCCGGCCCGGCCCGGTATCATCATCATAGGCAGTCCCTCCAAGCGAGGATGACCTGCTTCCACGCCAAAAAGAGATGAGTTCACAGATGTTTCAATGAAGAACCTAATATTGCAGGTTCCGAACTGCATCCTGAAGGGTGGAAGATGCCTGTGCGTGAATTTTTTTTAACGTGGAGTGACCGTTGCACACCAGCTGCCACACGGGCTTGACAGAGTCTTGGTCCAGTGCAAGGGTTAACCAAGATGACTGGAGACCAGCTCTGCTGCACGGACCTAATGCACGCACATCGCAGTGTGGGCTGGCCCGTGCTGCCCTTGGGCCCTCGTCTCTTCTGGGCCCCAATCTCACGCCTCTCCTAGTCCCTCTACGAACTCTCGCCGCACATACGCCCCAACTTCGCCGATCCTGCTGTACATGCCCACAGTGCAATCAGCCATCACCCTTCTGCAGCAACACGCGCTGTTCCCTGAAGTGGCATGCCGCCGCACATTGCTCCCTCAAATGGTCCCGGCCTGCTGATGGTCCTGCAGGCCGGGAACGCGCCAATTTCCGGGCCAGGCCGCTGCACATTGCTCCCTTTAATGGCCCCGGCCAACTGATCACTCCCAGTATCACTCCCCACACAGCGCCTCCTCTGGCTGGGCCCGGTATCACACCAACACAGCACCTCCTCCGGCCAGGCATCACACCCTGACCCCACACAGCACCTTCCACGGCTGGGCCTGGTATTATGGAAACATAGAAATTTATAGCGCAAAAGGGCGCCATTTCCGCCCATCGTTTCCGCGCCGGCCGACAAAGAGCCACACGGCCCTCGGTCAGCAGCCCTGAAGGTTACATATAAACCTATGAACAATGTACAATGGCGGACAGGTAAAGAGCATCTGGCCCAACCAATCTGAGCGCACATAACCACGACACCCTACATTTTACGGCATCGCAACATTTTACACCCTACCCCAACTGGAGCCATGCAATCTCCTGGGAGAGGCAAAAAAACAGATAAAAATCCAGGCCAATTGGGGAAAAGAAATCTTGGAAAATTCCTCTCTGACCCATCCAGGCGATCAAAACAAGTCCAGGAGATCACTCTGGCCGCATAAGATTCCTTGAAGTACTTACCATCATATCAGCGCCAGCCAAAAAGAGGTTATCCAGTCCAATCTCACTTACCAGCTCTAGGTCCGTAACCCTGCAGGTTTCGGCACTTCAAGTGCACATCCAAGCACTTTTTGCCTCTACCACCAGTGAGTTCCAGACCCTCACTGTCATGTATGTAAACATCTTGCAATGGTAATCCTCATGTAACTGTAACCTTCATGCAACTCCTGTACGCTGTACTTATACCCTAGAAATGCAAACCCCGACCACAGGGGGTGAACTTGCGGGAGACACTCCTCACCTGGGTTTCCAGGTATAAAAGGGGAGGTCCCACCCAGGGTCAGCATTCCTTGGTCCTGGGAATAAAGGTTAAGGTCACAGAGTGACTGTGTCTGCTATACATGCCTCTTGTGAATTTATAGTAAGGTGCAGGGACACCACATTTGGCGACGAGAAACGGGAATCACCGAACCACGAGGATGGCCACCGGTAGCACAGAGGAACATTATTGTGTGGGTGAGGACTGGAACAACTTCAAAGATTCCAGCAGAGCTTTGTCATGAAGAACTGGCTGGGAGCGACAGCGGCTGACAAGCGGAGGGTGCATCTACTGACCAGCTGCGGACCACAGACCTGCTCGAACCCCAAAAGCCAGCGGTCAAGTCCTTTGAAGAGCTCAGCCAGCTGATCAGTGAGCATCTCAAGCCGGCGAGTAGCGTACACATGGTCCGGCACTGGTTCTACACACACCGGCATCGGGAGGGACAAAATGTCTCGGAATTCGTTGTGGACCTGCAGCACTTGGCCAGTCTCTGTAAATTCACAGACGCCTGCAGGGGGGAGATGTTAAGGGATTCTTTTCATCGAGGGCATTAATCATGCCGGAATTTTCCGGAAACTCATAAAGACCAAGCACTTGACTTTAGAAGGGGTGGAGTTAATAGCTCAGACCTGCATGGCAGGGGAAGAGGAGACCAAGCTAATTTACGCACGCAGCCCTGGTCCCAACGTGGCGATGGACCAGGGAGTTAACATGGTGAATGCAGGCTCAGGACCCCGCAGACAGGCAAGGGCATTTCGAAACCGCCCAGGCAGCAACAGGCTCTAGGGTGGGCCCGCAACAGGGACAATGGAAAGGGGATCGGCAGTTCACGCCATCACGAGGAACAATGCGTCCCACGATGGGACCATTAACATCCATCATCAGAGTGCTTAGAAACAACCAAATGGGCAATCAGAGAGGAATGCCTGGTAATAGTCCCTTTGTTAACAACAATCTCAGCTCATGCTGGAGGTGCGGGGGTAGACACACTGCGAAAAGCTGCAGGTTCCAGCAATATACCTGTGGGATTTGTAATGTCAGTGGACACTTGGCCAGGATGTGCAAAAAGGCTAGGCTAATCTGCAAGACAGAGGAACCAGACGAGGGGTCTGCAATGCAGGATGAGGCCTGGGGGAAAGCCATGGATGCTGAAGTTCAGTGGGTTCATGTGGCTGACGTCCACAGCTCATACACTAAAACGCCACCCATGATGATGAAAGTCTTATTGAATGGCATCCCAGTGCGCATGGAGCTGGATACGGGAGCTAGCCAGTCACTTATGAGTGCCCAACAATTTGAGAGACTAAGGCCACACAGAGCTAGCAGGCCCAAACTGGAATGCATTGAGACGTAGCTACGGACGTACACCAAAGAGATCATCCCAGTGCTGGGCAGTGCAAACTTGGTGGTAATACATAATGGATCACAGAACCGGCTGCCACTCTGGATTGTCCCGGGAAATGGCCCCGCATTCTTGGGGAGGAGTTGGCTAGCTGAGATGAATTGGAAACGGGGGGATGTGCACGCCATTTCATCTGTGGAGCGAAGTTCATGCTCATAGGTCCTACAAAAATTTGGGTCACTGTTTCAACCCAGTATCGGAATGTTCAAGGGCACCAAAGTAGTGATATGCATCACTCCGGACGCCAGACCAGTGCACCACAAAGTCAGAGCGGTGCCATATGTGATGCGAGAAAAAATTGAAAGTGAATTGGACAGGCTGCTCAGAGAGGGCATAATTTCGGCCATTGAATTCAGCGACTGGGCAAGTCCCATCGTTCCTGTCCTTAAAGCAGATGGCTCGGTCAGGATTTGTGGCGACTACAAAGCCACCATCAACCGAGGGTCGCTGCAAAACCAATACCCGCTCCCGAGAGCGGAGGACCTTTTTGCCACGCTGGCAGGTGGCAGGCTGTTCACGAAGCTGGACTTCACTTCGGCCTACATGACTCAGGAACTGGCTGAAGAATCCAAGCTTCTGACCACCATAACGACGCACAAGTGATTATTTATCTACAACAGCTGTCCATTTGGCATTCGTTCAGCGGCAGCTATCTTTCAGAGAAACATGGAAAGCTTGCTCAAATCCATTCCTGGAACAATCGTATTCCAAGACGACATTCATATAACAGGTCGAGACACCGAGGAACGCCTCCATAACCTGGAGGAGGTACTACGCCGACTGGACCAGGTAGGCTTGCGGCTGAAAAAGGCCAAGTGTGTGTTTTTGGCCCCAGAGGTCGAGTTTTTGGGCAGGAGGGTTGCGGAAGATGGGATCCGGCCCACTGAATCAAAAACAGAGACGATCCGCCGGGCGCCCAGGCCCAGCAACATGTCGGAGTTGCGATCATTCCTGGGACTTTTGAACTATTTCGGGAACTTTCTGCCGAACTTAAGCACATTGTTGGAGCCGTTACACATGCGTAAAGGTTGTGAATGGCTTTTGGGGGGACTGTCAAGAACAGGCTTTCAATAAGGCAAGGAACCTGCTGTGTTCTAACAAACTGTTGACTTTGTATGACTCCTGTAAAAAAACTGGTTTTAACATGCGATGCATCATCCTACGGGGTTGGGTGTGTGTTGCAGTAGAGTAATGATGACAGCCGACTCCAACCAGTGGCTTATGCCTCCAGGTCACTCTCCCAGGCAGAGCGTGGATATGGCATGGTCGAAAAGGAAGCACTCGCTTGTGTTTACGGTGTGAAAAAGATGCACCAGTAACTTTTCGGTAGACGGTTCGAGCTAGAGACGGACCACAAGCCGTTAACATCCTTGCTGTCCGACAGCAAGCCAATGCATCAGCTCGCATACAGTGATGGGCCCTCATGCTGGCTGCGTATGACCACACCATACGGTACTGGCCAGGCACCAAAAATTGTGCTGACACACTCAGCAGGCTCCCACTGGCCACCACCGAGGGGGCGTCGGAGCAGAGCGCTGAGATGGTCATGGCCGTTGAGGCTTTTGACACCGCAGGCTCCCCCATCACAGCCCACCAGATCAAACTCTGGACCAACAGAGACCCCCCCTCCTACCCATGATAAAGAAATGTGTCCTGACTGGGGATTGGGCGCCCGCACACAGGATGTGCCCCGAGGAGGTCAGACCGTTTCAGAGACGGATGGATGAGCTCTCCATCCAAGCTGACTGCCTGCTATGGGGCAGCTGGGTAGTCATGCCCCAGAAAGGAAGGGAAGCATTCATCAGGGAACTCCACAGCGAGCACCCTGGCATTGCCCAGTCATATGTATGGTGGCCGGGGATTGACTCAGACCTGGAACACTGGGTTCGCAGATGCACGACGTGTGCCCAGCTGGGCAATGCCCCCAGGGAGGCCCCACTCAACCCGTGGCCCTGGCCCACCAAACTATTGTCACGTATTTACGTAGACTATGCAGGCCCGTTCATGGGAAAAATGTTCCTGATCGTTGTCGATGCATACTCGAAATGGATCGAGTGCATTATATTAAACTCGTGCATGACATCCATCACCGTGGAGAGTCTGCATATGGTTTTTGCGACCCGCGGCTTGCCGGACATCCTGGTCAGTGACAATGGCCCGTGTTTCACCAGCCATGAATTCCAGGAGATTATGTCGGGCAATGGTATCAAACACGTCCAGACAGCGCCGTTCAAGCCGGCTTCCAATGGCCAGGCGGAACGTGCGGTCCAAGTCATAAAACAGGACATGCTACACATCTAAGGATCCTCCCTTCAGTACCGCCTATCGCGCCTCCTGCTTGCCTACAGGTCCCGCCCGCATTCGCTCACGGGAGGCCCGCCCGTGGAACTCCTCATGAAATGCGGCTTAAGACACGGCTGTCCCTCATTCACCCAGCCCTGACAGACATTGTTCAGGGCAAGCGCCAGTCCCAAACTGAGTTCCATGATCAAAACTCAAGGGGGAGGTGTATAGAAATGGATGACCCGGTATTTGTTCTTAACCATGCTTTGGGACCCAAGTGGCTTGAGGGCACTGTAATTGGCAAAGAAGGGAATAGGGTCATAGTGGTCATACTAAACAATGGGCAGATATGCCGCAAACACTTGGACCAAGTAAAGAAAAGGTTCAGCATAGACACGGAGGAACCTGAAGAAGAGCATGAGATGTCACCCACACCACTGCCAGTGGATGAGCAACAAGGACAGTCCACAGCATGCACAGTCCCTGTGGCCAGCCCGGACAGGCTGGAATCACTTCAGGTGACAGAGACACATGCTGAGGCTCAGCCACCAGAGCCACAACTGCGGCGCTTCACGAGAAAGCGTCGACCAACTGAAAGACTTAACCTTCGAGACAAAAAGACTTTAGGGGGGAGGTGATGTCATGTATGTAACCATCTTGCAATGGTAATCCTCATGTAACTGTAACCTTCATGCAACTCCTGTACACTGTACTTATACCCTAGAAATGCACACCCTGACCACAGGGAGACACTCCTCACCTGGGTTTCCAGGTATAAAAGGGGAGGTCCCACCCAGGGTCAGCACTCCTTGGTCCTGGGAATAAAGGTTAAGGTCACAGAGTGACCGTGTCTGCTATACATGCCTCGTATGAATTTGTAGTAAGGTGCAGGGACACCACACTCACAACTCTCTGCGTGAAGAAGCTTCTCCTCAAATCCCCCCTGAACCTTCCACCAACCACCTTAAACGTATACCCCCTCATAATTAACCCTTCCATAGTGGACAAGGGAGAACCAGTTGATGTGGTGTATTTGGACTTTCAAAAGGCTTTCGACAAGGTCCCACACAAGAGATTAATGTGCAAAGTTAAAGCACATGGGATTTGGGGTAGTGTGCTGACGTGGATTGAGAACTGGTTGGCAGACAGGAAACAAAAGAGTAGAAGTACATGGGTACTTTTCAGAATGGCAGGCAGTGACTAGTGGGGTACCGCAAGGTTCTGTGCTGGGGCCCCAGCTTTTTACATTGTACATTAATGATTTAGACGAGGGGATTATGTTCAGCCATGAACTCATTGAATGGCAGTGCAGGCTCGAAGGGCCGAATGGCCTACTCCTGCACCTATTTTCTATGTTTCTATGTTTCTATGTAGTATCTCCAAATTTGCGGATGACACTAAGTTGGGTGGCAGTGTGAGCTGCGAGGAGGATGCTATGAGACTGCAGAGTGACTTAGATAGGTTAGGGGTGTGGGCAAATGCATGGCAGATGAAGTATAATGTGGATAAATGTGAGGTTATCCACTTTGGTGGTAAAAACAGAGAGACAGACTATTATCTGAATGGTGACAGATTAGGAAAAGGGGAGATGCAACGAGACCTGGGTGTCATGTACATCAGTCATTAAAGGTTGGCATGCAGGTACAGCAAGCGGTAAGAAAGCAAATGGCATGTTGGCCTACATAGTGAGAGGATTTGAGTACAGGGGCAGGTAGGGGTTACTACAGTTGTACAGGGCCTTGGTGAGGCCACACCTGGAGTATTGTGTACAGTTTTGGTCTCCTAAATTGAGGAAGGACATTCTTGCTATTGAGGGAGTGCAGCGAAGGTTCACCAGACTGATTCCCGGGATGGCGGGACTGACATATCAAGAAAGACTGGATCAACTGGGCTTGT